>NC_080049.1:31786384-32033884 GCF_026212465.1 Amaranthus tricolor
CAAATGGGATATCTAAATTGGTTCGGATGGAGTATATTAATAAAGGGGTCAAAACCAAAATTACAAATATCACTATCTCGGCAAGAGGGTCAACCGGCCCTGGTGTGGATTCGCCTATGTATGCCACTAAATAACCTTCGCCTAGTCACAATGTCTAAACCCGACGATAAATCTTGGCTCCAAACAAACTCAAACTTCATCCATCACAAAAAAGATGGAGACAAAAAGAATGTGATTCCTCTTAATCTTGATCTGAATTTTCAAAAAGGTTCACTACTCCACTAAATGGGTTAACTTGGAATTCATTGTGATTGAAAATATTTAATCCATTTTTCTTTAAATGATTTATACAAGCAATACTAGAAATATATAATTAAAGATTCAGAAGAGCCGAACTATAATAAGTGTTATGAGAGGTGGCTTTGAAAATAGACTGTAAATTTCGGGTTCCTGTCAGCTTCTATATAGCTTCGTCACTGATTTATGCCTTGATAAACTAAGTGAGATGGGAGTTTTATTTTTATGATCTTTAATACGATTTTCTGTTTTACTTTATTAGCTACATATCTTTTTTTCGGGAAAGATTTTTAAGAAAATTGATTATAGTATTTTAAAAAAATTGATTATAGTATTTAAGTTTGTATTTGTATTTGTAAATGTGGATGCTCCTACATCATTCCCTCCTCCTAGGAATTGACCTCATCCTTAGGGATTTCATTTTCTAAATATGGATCTAAAGTACCCATGTTTTTTTTGTTATGATAGACTGAGAAAGGAGAAAGTTAGGTGAAAATCAAACTCATGACTTGTAAATTAAAAGTAATAAACGATATAAAAAGTGCTTAAAATCTTTGTTTTATAGCACTTGCAAAATCTTGGTTATGTCATATATGTATGTTTTGTACTCTTAAACAATATTTTGGCAGTTGGTTGTTTTGAATATTTGATCCTTCGATCAGACTTTTGAAATTCAAATAAAATTATCGTTTTTCAATTTTAGGATTTGTTTAACATTTGATGAATTCAAAATATTTTATTCATTCTTCTCCTTAAAAACCTATAAAACTTATCAATATAACGAGTTTAATATATAGAATTAAAATGATTATAATTCTAAAATAAATTAACAACCATTTGAATTGTTTGAACCACAATTACATCAATTATTATGTTGTTGTCTATTGTTGTTTGAATTTTAAAACAAATTATTGACTCATTCACATCTTTAATAAATAATATATCCATTAAATTATATCATTAACTAGTCCGAATAGCTAGAAAATAAACAAAGAATATGTATCAAATTACATCACACTCCTAGTATATATTCAAACAAATAGGCCTTAATTTATTGTTTTACTTTTTATAGAATATGGTAAACGCCTAACGTGATTAGGGTATTATATCTCACGTTCAAACTCGATTTCTAATTTTCCGTATTAAAATTTTACTAATTTTTATTTAACTTTCTATAAAAAATAGTTTTTATTTAATTTATTTTTTATTATTTACATTTATACTTAAGACTCTTTCTATTTTTACAATTTATCTTTATATTTATATTAAACAGATCAATTCTATACTTTTAAATTTTGACATTCATTTTATATTATATATTTTTAATAATATTTTTACATGATGAGTTGGCGGACCATTATTATTGGGCAAAGAAAAAATTATGAAACTTGCCTCATTTCAAGAATATTGCAAGATTAGTATTGTTCTAAAAACTTTAAATATAAGGGACTTAAGTTTTTTTAATATATTTGCAAGGAAGTACAGGGTTCAAGTGATCATGCTTTTTTTAAAAAAAAGTTTAATTTCAAATGATCATGCTTAGAGTATAATAATACACGAAAGTCGGTTCTAATTAGCTGATCGTCTAAAGCCTCCAGAAATAAGAGGTTTCAAATATTTTTTAAAGCATATAGCAATTGAAAGCCATATTTTGGAGGAAGTTAATGTTGAATGTGTTATGGATGATTTTGTTTTCAGACATGTGAAAAGAACAATACTTTTTAAGTGATTTGTTTGTAAATTAAACTTTTTTTATACTTTAAGTAATTTTATAATATAATATTACAATAAATTTTGTCTTAAAATATTTTTCTTAAAGGGAAAAGTTTTTATCTTTTAATATAATAAAGGGCTCCATTTAATTTTAAAACATAGCAAAAATAAATAGAACCTCCAAAATATTTACTCCACCACGTAATACACTAAAGCATGAGGGTTTAATATATAGTACTAATCATGTTATTATATTAATAAAGTGGAATTGAAGACAAATTAGAACATGCTACTTTATGTTATTCCATTCCATCCAATAGAGAATATGCTCTTCTTATTACATGTATTATTATTCAGGATTACTCCATAATAAGAGAATTTAATTTTAATTACTAATTAGTATAGTAAAAAGCTAATTATGTGTCAGAGATTACGGCATTCTTTTCCAAGTTCTCCAACCAATCAAATACTTGTAGTAGTTGCTGAGGATATTTTAACGTACGTGACACCAAACAAAGGGCTATTAAAAGAGAATAAACCTTAAAAGTCCTACTTTTTGAATTGTTCATTTTGATCTACACAATATTCATTATTAAATTCATTACACATAGGAGTTGGTATGTCATGATTACAAAAGACATTGAGTTCATACATACAAAGCTGGTTATTAGATTGAGTTTTGAATTGCGTTTTATTGGGTGTAAATATTTTCGAATTTGAGGTTTGCCGTCGAATCACGTCAATTTAGTTACATGTCAATTTGAATACGTGTCTATGTCAAGTCAATACCACACTGAATTAGATTCAATTTCGAGTCGTATCAAATTCAGTTCAAATTTGATCATGTGATAAAAAACATTTCAATAGAACTTCCTCCCAATATTTCTCGTTCGAGCATTTTACTACGCATTCGAGCAAAATGCCACTCAGAACACACTGCCTTCAACTGCTTTATTTTCTCGTTTGAGCATATCATATACTTCAAGCACATACCACTTAAGAGTTAAAAGCACCACTCAAAAGAGCCATATAATAATTTCCATCTTAACTTGAGTTTCATAAGCTGTATTTATATTCTCTTTGGCATCAAACACAATATATAAACAATTATCCACCAACACATACACATCCACCTTTACATGTATAAATTACATACACATTTCCACAACCCCAACAGCATTATATCATGTAAGGTGAAAGACTAAACAAGTTCAAATCATATTTGTTGGCAAAGTCTTAGTCATCATATATGTCAGATTTTCTTCTTTTATTATATTCACCAAGTTAAAACGCTTCATCTCAATTTCATTTCGAATAAAATGATACTCAATGTTTATATTTTTCGTTCTATGGAATGTAATGGAAAATTTGAAATGAATAAATGAAAAAATTAAAAAAATTAACAAAATAATCTAAGTTTCAAACTTATTCCAAAAGTAAGCGTGAAATTTTCAAACCCGAGGTTTGGGGTCGTTCGCAGTTACTAACTGCGAACAGGTCAAAAAAGACAAAATAACTGTTCCTAGTTAGTAACTGCGAATAACTATTTTGACTTGTTCGCAGTTAGTAACTGCGAACAGATAACTGCACAAATACACAGATAGTTGTTCGCAGTTAGTAACTGCGAACAGGTCAAAAAAGTCAAAGTTGTTCCCAGTTACTAAGTGGGAACAACTATTTTTGTCTTTTTTGACCTGTTCGCAGTTAGTAACTGCGAACAGCCCCAAACCTCAGATTTGAAAATTTCACGCTTACTTTTGAAATAAGTCTGAAACTTAGATTATTTTGTTAATTTTTTTTATTTTTTCACTTATTGATTTCAAATTTTCATTCATAATGCACAATTGCACATTCACCAAACTAAAGTTAGACACTATTCAACATATGGTCTTGTTCATGCTTAGACTAACTGCGGTCACGTATCGTTTGAGAGCTTAAATAAAAAACCTAGTGCGATGGACACAACTAATGTATTATCCATAGAGAAGAGTTACAACACCTTCTCAATGTATTTGCTTTGGCAAATATACAATATTGCCTCAATTCTTTCCCTTATTATCTCATATCCTATGCTCTTTCGAGCATGTGATAAAAAACAGTCCAATAACTTTTAGCCTAATATTGTGCGTTTGAATATTATACTACTCGTCTAAGAATAACATCTTCTCGTTTGAACACAACTGCTCGTTCAAGCAAATTGCTACTTGAACACATTGCCTCTAGATACTTTATTTTGTCGCATAGCTCGTGCTCGTAAAAAAGCCTCCTTCAAGCCTAAATATCCTTTCTTGGAGCCTACTACTTCATTAGACAAAGCACAACTCAAAACACCCACATAAATTAATTTACTTGATCCATTTCACTTAGTTTATGATGATATGCCTTAATTGAACATATTAGTTTGAAGTCTTTTATTAAAATTAAATAAATAAAAATAATAATCTAATTTTAAATACTTTTATCTCCTCTATTTCACTAAAATTACAATGTTATATTTTCAATGCTGACAAGTATTATAATTTTAAAGAGAAACTCAAACGACCTCTTTAAATTTTCTAAAAACATCATTTTAATAGATATCTATGATTTTTTGTTTTTTATTTTTTTTTTACATTTTTTAACAATTTTTTTTTTTGAAACGAGCATTTATTAAAAACTCAATAAATCAAAATAAGACTTACCCCATCAAAAATCGGCGGCTTGCACGATGGTATCATACGTTGGATGATTTAGATGTGGAAAAAAAGATAGAGGTGGAACTAAACAATTAAAGTAGAAAATTGCATAATAATTAATTAATTTAGTAGAAGTAAAACGGAAGTAATGTATAATTAAAGATAAGTTTAATGATTAAGCTTAAATTAATTAATGAATAAAAAAGTTGGTTCAAAGTGGAGAACCACGGCCATTAAGAATGAAAGACATTCATCCACGTGATATTTGGTGGAACTTCGCCTTCATTGTTTCCTTTTCATTCTTCTATTCAAACATTACGGCTTATGAACTCTTCATTTGTTTTTTTACTATTTTTTGCACTCTTAATTTTATATGTTTAGGCCTAAAAATAGCATAATATTTGTAGAAAAACAAGTTTAATTGTCAAAAATTCTTAAGTTGAGTTGGTTGACTTATTGTAAATGTCAGCATACAATCGAAAAATACGAGGTACATACACTTTATAAGCCAAGATGATATCATCCCAGAACCATATGACAATGAAAAGAAGAGCTCAAATGACTTATAAAGTGTATACACTATTTTTAATTTATCAATATGGGACAAAATATTTCAACACAGACACATATGAATTCAATAACTCAAGATAGTGATGGAATTGAATAGTCATACACTAGCAAAATAATTATAATCTAAGAAGTAACTAATAGCAAAATCATTATATAAAATTAAAAATCTAATGTTTTTAAATAGAAAATTAATTTTAGACTAAGTTCTATTATATTATTACACAATATTAAATATATACTCCCTCCGTTTCTTTTTTATCTTCCACATTACTATAATGGGTAGTTTTAAAAGTTCTTCCTCTTTAGAATACTTTCTATTTTTAGAAAGTTTTTATCCCACTTTTACCCCTTAAAACCCCACTTTTACCCCTTTTCTTTTATTTATAATTATTTTCTCTCTCATACTTTCAATCCAATTGTTACTTCACATTACTATTTAATTAAAATAATACCCACTACAACCTCATATTTCCAATACAATCATTACTTCCCACTATTATATAATTAAAATAATACCCACTACCACCAAAAATTCTCTTTTTCTTAATCTTTGTGAAATACCCAAATAGGAAGATCAAATAGAAACGGAGGGAGTAGTTTGTATAAATGTTTGAACTATACAAATTTAAAGGTTTCATATCTACTAATTTAACCCTTTAATTTTACTTAATTTTGTAATATTTATTCAATTTTTATATTATAGTGTTCATATATGGAGACGTTTTAAATTCAAAGGCATGACTAAAAGTGGGAGAACATTTCCACCTTATGTCCCGCTATTTATAGATAATTATTCCAAATAAAAATGATAGTTGGAGAATGTTACACCCGTTAAGTCATTGTGTTAAGCATAAACTAAGATCGAACGAGTTGATCAGTATATAATATAAAAATGAGACATTTTAGAAAGATGTTTAAAAATTAATTTGAGCTCAGTCCAAAGCGATAGTCATTAATTAATATTGGAGATTATTACAAGGATAACAAAAAAAAAAAGAATTTTATGGATTAAATTCGAATGCTTATACTTTTTTCTAAGCAATTGATCAGAACATTTCTTTAAGTTTTATTTCATTCCCTGGATGCTTGGAACAAAACGAGATAAGTACGAATTGTTAATACAAGTGGCAAAACATTTAATAATGATGATGGATTTGATCATTTAATCGAATATGTCTTAATATGTACTTTGGAGAGGAATGATGTGGATGTGTCATATGTGAGTGAATTAAGGTTTAAAACGATTGATGAGGTGCTTAATGTGAGGTAAATGAAGCTTCACTAAAGGGTGGAACCATGTCTTGAACAAGGCAAGATATGGTTTGAAGGTTGCTCGAACAAGGCTATATGAAAACTAAGTCAAAAGTGGGCTGGAGAGGTGTGCTCGTTCAAGGCACAATGTGCAGGTGGGTTTTGAACTAAGTGCTCATTCGAGCATTGTGCCTCGAATTCCTTTTTGGTCAGTTTGGCCACTTGAAAGACATTGAAAGGTTGTGTAACTCCTTGTTTATTGTGATGTTTATTGTCATATTTAATTGGTATGTTAATTGTGTGATGTAATTGTGCTTTATGGTGCATTGAAGTGTGACTCTAAGAATGACACTAAGTGCTCATTCGAGCATTGTGCCTCGAATTCCTTTTTGGTCAGTTTGGCCACTTGAAAGACATTGAAAGGTTGTGTAACTCCTTGTTTATTGTGATGTTTATTGTCATATTTAATTGGTATGTTAATTGTGTGATGTAATTGTGCTTTATGGTGCATTGAAGTGTGACTCTAAGAATGACACTCACCCTCCTCCATAAAAGGGAGTATCATTTATAGAGCAAAAGACATGACAAACACACTTTGAGAGAGAACTATTACTTTGATTGAAACTTGAGAGTGTTCATCTTTGTTTTAGCATTTTGTGATCTTGAGAGCACTGTTCTCAAGATAAGGGGATGTTTACTATACTTGTAATTATTGAATCCAATATAATAAACTACATTTGAGGGAAAGGTATCCAAGATACCTCATAAACACTGGTGTTCATCTTTGTTTATATTTTTCATTTGTTTTTCATTGTTAAACCTATTGGAGGCTTTCATTTCACGAATAATTTGAATAAGATCTATTCACAACCCTAAAGCAATCAAAATCATAGATTCTAGGTTCAAAATTTACAGACCCTAAAAATTCGAATATAATTAGTTGAACCTGATTAAAACCTTACACATAGAATAAATCAAATTATATACAAACAATATATATTGTTGGAATATATTAAAACTTTTGGTTATTTATTGCAAATTTAACTTTATTAATTATTATAACTAATTTTTATGGAAAAAATAAACTTAAGATGTTAAAGAGAGAAAATCAAATAGTACTACTAGAGAGTAGAGACTAGAGTACTAGTGTTATCTTTTCATTTCTTTTCTTTTTTTTTTTCAGAGTTCCCCCGGGGCTTTCTCTATGAAGAGTACAGAGTATAGACGCATTTATTGGAGTATTATGAGATAAGACTAAAAGGGAATAGAACCATTATAATTAGACCACGTGGCATTATATAAAATGTAATTTTCATTACTCACATAAAAAAATAATGGAGCATTACACGTAGGATTATCCTATTGGTTTTGAGACAGAGAATCGGTGCTCTAACGTGTCACGTCTTTGTCAATGCAGAAATTTTATAAGAACAACAATCCCACCGCTTCAACCAGTACATTATTCCCACTACTCTTTACTCCTTCCTTCTCTTCTCTTCCCTTCAGACTTTGGATAATAAAATCATATAAATGAGTACCCAATACATGTATTTTTTACATTTTAAAATACTTATAATTTTTTAATTTTTACGGTTAATTTATTTTTAAATATTTCTAATGTACTTTTGAAAAATCATAAAATTTAATATTAATAATTTTTGTATTGAAACGAATTAAATAAAATTACATTTAACTATGTTTTCACTTATAAATTATAGACTAATCACAAATTAAAGATTGTGAATAATGTTATTTTTTGTAAAATTGCAAATAATTTGAAACGGAGAAAGTATTAAACATACTCCTTACCTTAATTTCACCTATAATAAAGATGAAGATGTAAGTTATACTCCTATATAATAGATGAAAATAAGAGAAAAAACATTGAGTTATGACAAAAAATAGAAACAAAACAAATTCAAGAAAATAAACAAAAAATATGACTAATTTTTTGAGACATAAAAGTATTAACCATTGTAAATATAAATGGTCTCTATGACAAATTATTGGTTTGAACTATTACATCATTACTTAAAAGAAAAAGGAGTGATTTTGCAATCTTCTATCTATCTATATTCTTCTATATTATATGCTAATAAAGCATTTAATTTCAATTATATGTATTATATTTATAAATTTTTTTTCATCAAAAAAATTTATGATAAAATAATAAAATATTCAAAAATATTAACAAATATTTTTTATATACTGACATATGACCCAATTTTTGATTTTATGTGATAAATGTATATACTGACATATGACCTAATTTTGGATTTTATATCACTTATTTTAGGAAAAATAAATTCAAGCGAGTTCAATGAAATTCAAATGACTAGAAGAAAAAATTAGAAATGGGTTAATGAGATTAAAAATGAATTACTAAGTTAAGATTAATTCTAACACGTGTCAATGAATAAAAAAAATTGATCAAATAAATTAAATTAGACTAAAGTTAGGTCAAGTAAGCAATATTATAAAAAAACACTCATAATCGCCGTTTTCAAAACCTTTTCAACTAACCCAATTAAGATCATCAAAACTAGGAATTGAAAATTTAGTATGAAATGAGTGGGTATATTAGGCAAATAAACAAGACTTGAGAGGAAATTACCTAATTCCGTGTGCATTCTTAATTGTGAACTCAATGCCACCTTTTTTTTTTACATAAGTAAATAGTGTCCCCACATTGTTATTGGTTTTAATTTTTAATCTATAAATTAAAAATATAGTTAAGTGTGATTTTATTAAAATTATTATAATAAAATTTTATTACTAAGGTATTTGGCAAATAACTGATAGTTGATTGTAGTAGCTGATTTTAATAATTGATTTGACCAGCTAATTTTGAACCACCTGCTATGAGTAGATTGTTCAAAAACAGTTCATAACAATTAGCTGTTTTAATTAGTTCATTTATCAAACATTAGCATTAATTGGTTTGATTACCCAGCCTTTTAATTGTATCAAAAAAAAAAGTTAAAATTACTTAATAAGTTATTTTATCAAATATCTCCGATATTAGATTTCTTATTTTTTGATGGAATACAATCATAAATATTTTAAATAAAAATAACGTTAATAAATGTCTAAATTTAAATGGAATACTTATTTGATTGGAAAAAGAGGGGGAGTAGTAAAAGACAAAAGTTAAACACCGGCACCCAAATGTGGACTTTCTTCATGTTATTAGACACAAGTGTGTTTGTTGCAACTACATTCATGACCCCTTTTTTAAATATCATTGGTGGGCTTTTACCTTAATTCTTGAGATGACACACATACATATGACTTCTCATTCAAAAACATGCATCATTATATGTTTATTATAGACTTGAATGTGGGTTTTGTTATTCTATCACAAAAACATCCACCCATATGTACTTACTGACAAACTCAAAAATTGTAGTAAATGAAAGTACAAATTAATAGTAAATATAAAAATAATCTAAAACAATAATTTAAAATTTATTGTAAAAACATTTACAAGTTTATACGTTTTTGATATATCCCTCTATAATATACGGATTCAGATTCTAAAACACTAAAGCAAAGTAGCTACCATATTTTTAAGAACATTTCAATTAAAGAAATCACGAAATACAACAATTGTATTAATCGATGATCTCATATTCCTAGCTAAGTGATGTATTGCAGACAAGAAGAGGTGATTCTGGGCATGTGTAAGAATAGTATTCAATTGCATAGGGCCTTCTAAATGAAGGAGCCTCAAATATTAGTTAATCTTAGTTTACAGTTTACAATTTACACTACCTTTAATTTTGTCTAATTACTTTTTTTTAGACCCCAAAATTATGAAAAAATATAAAATAAATAGACCTATAAAATTATTATGTATTTTTGCTCCGTCTTGACAGACAAGAAAACATAGATAAATTCTTTGATTAATCGGTAAATATCACATTTTATTTTTATTACAAGCAAAGATAGTTACATTCGTTGATATAAAATAAATTTAAACAACATATTTCACTCAAAAAATCCTAGAAAAGAATATATAAATCAAAAGTGTTAAAACAAGTAGCTAATTTCTTTTTTAAAAAAAACAAGTAGCTAATTAGAATACATGAAACTCTTGAATTAAAGAGTTTTCAACGTTAGACTAGTAGTTAAACGTTACCATAAAATATATGGCATAGACTTTAAAAAACATTTTCTCGTGATATAAAAATGACTACTTGTAAAGATTCCGGTCGTTTGCATTATTTTTTAGGCATCAAAGTGAAGTGAGTTATATTAATAATGAATTTTAATACTTAATCAAGTCAAGCATACAAAAGAATTATTGGTAGTAAGTGTCAAGGAATCAACTCAACCAAAAGCTTCGGCTGATGTTTGAAGCTCCAGGATATGTTATATACTCTAACACGCCCCTTTACACAAGAGCCCTTTAGGCTAGAAGTGTGGATGCAGCATAGACTCTCCTCATACCTGGTGCTAAATATTCCACTTAAATAAGGGGTGATTGAGATTCGAACCCGTGACCTCTTGTCACGTTGGCTCTGATACCATGTCAAGGAACCAACTCAACCAAAAATTTAAGCTGATGTTTGAGGCTCCAGAATATGTTATATACTCTAACAATAAGTGGTGTAACTTTCTTTAAAGTTGTAGCACCTCTTTCTATGCATGCTAAACTCACCGGTGAAGAAGGAAATCTTTTAGATGATCCTAGTTTTTACAAAAGCATGGATGAAAATCTTAGTTACTTGACAAACACCAGGCTTGATCTGTCTTCATATAATGCAAATGATTCGTTTAGTTATTGGTATCAAATGAGTAGTGATGAAAATGACTTGCAGTATAAATTTTCGTGAAATGTACTATGTCATCCCCATGGTAAAGAAAAGTTGATTCATAAAAAAGTTTTTTTATTCACAATTTTTATTACGACCAAATATTATATCTCCAAATGATAACGTATTGAAATGAATTTTGTGAAAAATATGAAATGATTGAATTAGAAAAAAACTTGTAAAAAGAACTTTCCACCAAAATTACACTAAATTTTCATTACAATTTAAAACATATATTTATATGTATGTATGTATATATATATGATCCTATTTTTCATTGTAACTACAAAATAAACAACATAAACTAAAAGGGATTAACTGGATCGAAACTAGGTCTATTTGATCAGTTACAAATCAAGTCACGATTCAACCCAATTAAGTAAATGGGTTAGATTATATATAACCCAAATCCAAACTCGATCCTATCTAATCTGTTTGACAAGCTTACCTCTATATGGTGAGAATTGAACATTTATCACTAGAGTGAAAGGAAAACTGTCAATCACCAGCAAACCTATGATTCTTAATTCATTATTTTATAGTTATTTTTTGAAAAAATTGTCCTGAATAATTTCACATACTGTCCATTTGCTGTGAATAATTTCAACTATTGATAAATTTTAAATCTGTTTTCTTTATATTTATTTGAGCATATTTAAACAGAAATTCAACCGATATAATTATTTACAGTCCAAAAGTAAAATAATATGGTCAAGACTCGATAAATTAACATCCGAATCAACTCAAAATAAATATATTCAAGTTCAATTTTAGTTATATTCTCATCATAAATTTAACGGAAGTTCTATTCTCACCAGAAACGATTAAACAATTTGGCAATTTTTTTATCCGAACCATGTATACCCCTAATTAGTGGTTGTTACTTGTTACCTTGACTCTAGAGAGTTCAAGCAAGTTGTGAACAGGTTTTAACTATTCCAAGTCACAAGCCTATCTTTTCGACGTCGTCCGACACTCCCCCCAAAAAGAAAAAAAAGAAAATGATATACTCAAGTATTTCATGATATTATCCCTCTAAATTTTTAAATAATTTATTTGGACGTAATGGACAACGATAATGGCTTGTAGCTAGCAGACATTTTCACAACCATATTCTTCTAATCTTATTCTTATTACAATTATTTTTTACACTCGAATTTATATATTACAATACAAATTAAAATTACAAATACAATACAAAATACTCCTACTCTTTTATACTTTTTATTTATTACTCTTTATTACCAATATCCATATCATCTTTCATCAATATTTTTGTTGTTCTTAATTTGTTTTCCTTCTGATTCTTCTATATTTTAATCAAACACTTACCATATATTAAGAGTAATTTTCATTTATTATTATTATTATTATTAGTAGTAGTAGTGGTATTATCTCCTTTGCCTAAGCTTCAATTTACAGCTTTCAAAATGTCAAAATCTGTAACAACCGACCACATGTTTGATTTATTGCTTCATCTTCCTAATTTAGTACTTCTCAAACCAGATAAGCTTTGATTTTCCTTGTTTGATTGCTACTTTTTCTGGGTTTTACCTTAATTTTGATCATAAAGCTTGATTTTTTAGCTTCTTGATTCTGTTTTACCCCATTTCTTGATCTGGGTTGTGGTTAGTTTCTAAGAGGATAAGCCCAAATTCTGTCTGTTTGGTAAAGGAAAGTTGGAATCTTTTTGTTTTTGGGATTCTTTGATTCTTCCTTTATTTTTGTTTTGGTGTAGTCCTTAGCTTAATTTTGCTTGTTCTTTCACTCTCTCTCTCCCTCTCTTGTTTTCTCCTCTCCTTTCTTCATTAATCTCATTAGCTTATTGTTTGATGGAGGAAAAGTTGGCATCTTTCAAGGAAGTGGGTTAGTTCTTGGATTGCTTAATTAATTTTCCCTGTATTTATTCTCTTCAAAATTGGAATTTTCCTGAATTTTCTGGGTTTATATAATAAATCCCTATTTTCTTCAAACTTTAGTCTATATTGGGTTAAAATATTACTGTTGATGAGTTTGCTACATGTTCTTGGTTTTGGGTTAAAGGCTGGTCATGTTCTTCTGTTAATATGTTGCTGGTTTACATCAGTGATCCCCATGAAGAATTGGCTGACTGATAGTGGAGTAATGGATGGTAAACCTAATATAGTTGGTGATGGTGGGAAGGTTTTATGTGATTGGTGGAAAAGTTTTATGAAAACTTGTAAGATCCATAAACTTAAACCCTACTTTGAGCCTAAAAAGTTAGTCAGACAACCATGGTGGAAGTATCTATGGATTGCTTGGGTCATTTTTTGGGTTATAATCTGTCTTTCAATCTTTTGGTTTATGCATTTGTATGCTTCAGAAAGAAGGAAAGAAGGACTTGGTAGTATGTGTGATGAGAGAGCTAGGATGTTGCAAGATCAGTTTAATGTCAGTATGAATCATATTCAAGCTATGTCCATCCTAATCTCTACTTTTCACCATGGAAAAAACCCATCTGCTATTGATCAGGTAAAGAGAATTCAAGTTTGTTTATGAATTTTTCTCATGATTCTATCTTGAAATGTTGTGGGTTTAATGGTGTAAATATGTTAGATTAACTAATGTATTACGTTTTTTGTGTATGGGTTTACTTCTATTCTGGTTTTTGGTGTATGTATTTACTTGAATTATGTGTTTTGGTGTATGTTTTTACTTCAATTATGGGGTTTGGTGTATGTTTTTACTTCAGAAATAATGGCATAGGGGTTTTGTTTCTAGCTTGAGTTTGAACTAGATCCTACTTGTATTTTGTTCCATGTTCTAATATAAGGTGTTATATGCTAACAAGGTGAACTTTGAACAAATATGTTGTCAATGGTGAACTAAAAGGATTAGTACAACGCTTAGAAGGAGAGTGGTTCAAAACAGACCTGAAAACCCGATATTTACTGACCTTGGACTCAACCCGACTTCAATGTAAAAAGGAATGTGGACACACGACCCGATTTTGAACCGACCCAAAACATTTGACCCCACGACCCGAATGGACACCTATACTTAGAAGCCTTTAAAGTTGTCTAATTTTGAAATATATGATGCCAAAAGCTTGGTTATGTGGGTTAGTGCATAACTTCTTCCTTTCAAGAATTTGTTATGTTACAAGTAGAATAGCTTAGGCGTAATTATGACGTCCTTTTTTTTTTTTTTTTTTTTTCTTTCAGCTGTATTGTTTTGGATTAATTTTGAACGTAGACATGTTCGATCGAATTGCTAGTATTTTTGGCCATTAGTAGCTAACTGTATAGTTAACCTTGAACAGCAAACCTTTTCAAGATACACAGAAAGAACTGCTTTTGAGCGGCCGTTAACAAGTGGGGTGGCATATGCTGTGAAAGTTCTCCATCCTGAAAGAGAACAATTTGAGAAACAACATGGCTGGGCAATTAAGAGGATGGATACCATTGAACAAGAACATTTTCAAAAGGCTGATAATGCCGAGCCTTCTCCAGTTCAAGAAGAATACGCCCCGGTAATCTTTGCACAAGATACCATTTCACATATGGTTTCCGTAGATGTGCTTACTGGCAAGGTGACTTTTTATTCTTTTGACATCGATACTCATTAGCTATACAAATACAAGCTGGCTAACTTGAATGTGCTGCGTTTCCGTAGGAGGATCGTGAAAATGTTTTGCGAGCAAGAGCTTCCGGAAAGGGAGTTCTCACAGCCCCTTTCCCGTTGCTTAAGACTGGCCGCCTTGGAGTTATATTAACTTTTGCTGTGTATAAAAGAGAGCTTCCCTCCAATGCTACCCCAGACGAACGAATTCAAGCCGCTGATGGGTATGTCCGACTGTTCCCTACATTGATGTTGGTGCTAGTCTCAAACAGTAGCTTGTTTGTTTTGTTCCGTAGGCTATACCTTGTTCACAGTATCAAGAATCAAATTCCTGATACTTTCAACTGCAAGCATATAGCAACATTACACAATAAAATATTCACAAATCCTTGTATGAGACGGTCTCACCGTGAAACGTGCCTCGTACTTGGGTTAAATAGTCCAATAATAGAAACTTTTAGCTTATGAACTTCTTGTTCTAACGTCGTTTTAATGTCTCACCGTGAGACGGTCTCATACAAGACGGGCCGTAAAAATTTCCTTTTGATTTGTGCTCAATAGGCATAAAGAGAATAGAAACTTTCATATGGATGCAATGTAAACATCCATGTTGTCTTCGTTTAAATCAATTTAGCATAATTCACCAGCCTTTTGAATTGGCGATTCTCTTAAAATGGCCCAAAAATAGCCAAAAACCTATCCAGTTCACTTTCCTTGACTCGCGATTCATGAGGAGATTAGCGAATCATGTGACACTTATCTAAATTTGCCGTGCCAATGAATCATGTAATAGTCATGCAGCAATGACTTGTAAAATTCGCAGCGCCAGTGGTGTATCATGAGTGATAATAAGTAACAAAGAAAGTTTCTGCCAGGTATCTAGGAGGGGTTTTCGACATAGAGTCATTGGTGGAGAAATTACTTCAGCAGCTTGCTAGCAAACAGACTATCCTCGTGAATGTGTATGATACAACTAATTCCTTGCAACCCATCAGTATGTATGGCTCAGATGAATATGTTGATGAATTGGAGCATGTCAGCCCACTAAACTTTGGAGATCCTTTTAGAAGCCATGAAATGCGCTGCAGGTACGAAGGTTTTCCCACTAGTAACATTTATTCAGCACATTGATATGACTTGTATACTGTGTTACTTGGACTCGGTACTAATGTCGGATACTGGTACGTGTCTAACTGTCGGATACGTCTAAATATTCAATTTTACGTCTAAAATGAAGAATGTAAGTGCCATACCAATGTCCGAGCATCAAGGACCGGACACGGGTACGTGAACCAAAATGAAAAGTCCAAGTAACATAGCTTGTATATTAGTGCGTGAGAGAATTGTTTTTAGAATCTTGTTCTTTTTTTTCAAAGAACTCACTATCTATCTCATTGCTCATGATTTTACAGATTTAAACAAAAACCTCCATGGCCGTGGGTAGCCACTGCGCTTGCTATTGGGATATTGGTGATTGCTTTACTTGTTGGTCACATATTCCATGCAACTGTAAATAGGATCGCTAAAGTAGAGGAAGACTATAATGATATGATGGAGCTTAAGAAACGAGCTGAGGCAGCAGATATTGCCAAGTCCCAGGTAAATGCTTCTTCTGTTGCCATTAACAAACGATGTTTCAAAAAAACTACTCCAATTGTTCCGTTTTTACTCAAACGCTAGCTTAATAGGTTGTAGAGTTTTTGGGACAAATATTTATCTAGGCCTGTTCAAAAAAAAAAAGTGTTCAATCTAAGTTGGGATGGGGGAGTCTTTGATCGGATTATACATAATCATTTTAATTACTTTTTCCACTTGAGTTGGGTCCCAAAGATTTTTATGGGACACGGGGAAATTCTTATTTAACAAGAGGTTTTTGAACATTTTCTATATTTTCTTTATCTGATAATTTGTTGAACATCCTGCAGTTCCTTGCGACAGTTTCACACGAGATCAGAACCCCTATGAATGGTGTTCTAGGTAATTGTTTCGGATAATCTGTTGTATCAGCGTAAAAGTATGAAATGTGAACGCGTAATTAATAAATATATGTATTTCTTTTATCAGGAATGCTTCACATGCTTATGGACACTAACTTGGATGTTACGCAAGAAGATTATGTAAGGACAGCTCAGGCAAGCGGGAAAGCTCTAGTTTCTCTTATTAATGAGGTTCTTGACCAGGCAAAAATTGAGTCTGGTAAAGTTGAGCTAGAGGCTGTTACTTTTGATTTGCGTGCAATTCTCGATGATGTTTCATCCCTCTTTTCGGGGAAATCTCAAGAGAAAGGAGTAGAGGTAATCTTCACTAAGCCCTTATGTTCAGTCTCATGGCTTTTACGTCCTGTTTGGTAATTAATATTATACGGTGGTAATGACCATGTTTGTCCAACTTCAAACATTTTTAGTTGAAAACTAGTGTAATTTTAGTTGAAAAATCTCTTGCTACCTTGATGGCCATGTTTGTCCAACTTCAATCTCATTTTTTTCATAAATTTCATTCCAATGCCATTGGAAGAAGTGGTATTAGGTGGTAATGAAAATTTATAAACAAAATTTTTTGTTGTAATTAAAGTTTCATTACCATGGGAATACAAGGAACTTTTGATGAAATTTTACTCTATAAATAATTCCCATTACCATTATTTAGTATCACTGACCAAACTGACTGTTATTGGTTTGTCATATTTTATTTATTTTCTGAAAATTTTCACGTTTGCGTTTTTTCTCTACAGCTTGCAGTTTATATTTCCGAGCAAGTTCCAGAGTTGGTTGTTGGTGATCCCGGAAGGTTCCGTCAAATTATTACAAATCTTATAGGAAACTCGATTAAAGTAAGTAGCAAGTCTCAGGATAGACTTCTTTTCGTATATATATATATATATATATACATTTATATATATATATACATTTATATATATATATACATATATATATATATATATATATATACATATATATGTATATGTATATGTATATATATGTATATGTATATGTATATATATATATATGTATATGTATATATATGTATTCTATTATATAGCCTCATTCTATTTGCTGTTCTGAGTTGTTCTTTAATATGGCAGTTCACGGAGAGAGGACACATTTTTGTGACGGTCCATCACGTGGAGGAGGTGAGAAACGCAGTAGATTTGGAAACGGAGTTTTCATCGAGGAACACATTGAGTGGCCTGCCTGTTGCCGACAGACGAGAAAGCTGGGCTGGATTCAATGCGTTTTCTAAAGATGTAGCATCTAGTTCTTTATCATTGTCTTCCACTAATCTTGTCAACCTAATTATCTCAGTTGAAGATACAGGTTGTGGCATCCCCTATGATGCACAACCTCGCATCTTCACACCCTTCATGCAAGTGGGTCCGAGAAACGGAGGCACAGGCATAGGATTGAGCATAAGCAAGTGCTTGGTTGGATTGATGAATGGGGAGATCGGGTTTGCGAGTAAGCCCAAATGTGGTTCTACCTTTACATTCACTGCAGTTTTTGGCAACGCTTCCTTAAGTTCAAATGTAATAAACAAAATACCAATCAAAAATCGTACTAATTCAGCATCGGCCGAATTTCATGGTATGACGGCATTAATCATAGACCCAAGACATGTTCGAGTTAAAGTGGCCCGATATCATATCCAACGACTAGGTATCAATGTTGAAGTAGCTTCCAATTTGAACCAAGGTTTTGTTATTATTAGTTCCGGAAAGCGCATCGATGTGGTGCTTATTGAGCAGGAAGTGAGGAATACGGATTATGAAGATGTCTCCGTATTCATCACTAAATTGCGAAACGTCAAGAATGGGAAAGAACCTCCAAAACCTTTTATTTTAGCTAATAGTCTAAGCTGTGGTAGAGCGAATTCGGCTTCTAGTGGTGTCGATACTCCTTGTATCATCATTAAACCGCTGAGGGCAAGCATGTTAGCTGCGTCACTACAGCGAGTGATGGGTGTTGGGAACAAAGGAAACATCCCGAACGGACAGTTGCCGACTTTACCTCTCCAAAACCTCCTTCGCGGGAGAAAAGTTCTTGTTGTTGATGACAATAGTATTAACCTAAAAGTGGCTGCCGGGGCTTTGAAGAAGTATGGAGCTGAAGTTGTTTGTGTAGATAGCGGGAAGAAAGCTATCGAGAAGCTTTGTCCACCACATTCTTTCGACGCCTGCTTCATGGACATACAAATGCCGGAAATGGATGGGTATGTATATTTTGACTTCTACTTTAGATAATTGTCTATCGCCAATTTCTAACTTACCGAGTAGGCCTGTGCAACGGGCTGGAAAAGGGCCGGGTTGGGCTCTAGTAGAAATAGAAAGCGGACTTTAAACAGTTTGGGCCCATCAAGCCCAATGCGGCCTGACATGGCCTGACCTGTTTATCTACATGATCTTCAACCTAAACAACAACACTATCATTAAATCAGCCTAAACATTAACACCTTAAACAAATACAATCCTAACTATACAATTTACAAAAATATGAGACTGAATCTCTTTTTGCAGTTTTGAGGCTACACAGAAAATCCGAGAAAAAGAGCATATCATCAATGATCGAATTCAACAAGGTGAAGCAGTCACTGAAGCCGTTGAAAAGAAATCAAACTGGCACGTGCCTATTTTGGCAATGACTGCAGATGTTATCCAGGCAACTCATGAGGAATGCCTCAAGTGTGGAATGGACGGGTATGTCTCGAAACCATTCGAAGCAGAACAACTTTATCGAGAAGTATCACGCTTTTTCCAAACAAGTGCTGCTCCTGCTCATCACAGTGAGTAGGCCTCTTAGCTTCACATCGAGTTTTTCAGATGGCACGAGCGTAAGCTTCTTGCCTGCTGGATGCTCAGGTCTCAAAAGCAGCCCGCAGTCTTCTATTTTGCATATAAGTAAGCTTTCCATTTCTTTACTCTACAATTTCGGGTCCACAGCTCGCTCTTTTAGCATCATCGTGCGTTTTTTTTTTCCGAAAATCATATGAATACCTTCCTAATTTATTCCTTAAAATCCGAATTTGAAATATTGATTTTGTGTTTTTGTTCAACACAATGCAACGTAATATGCCAGCTAATTTGTTTTTGAATCCGCAATTCGTTCAAAATGACCCGAAAATAATCCAAAACTGACCATTTTCACCTTTTCGATTTGCAAGTCGCAATTATATTAGTGAATCATGTGATTCTGGTCCGTAGCATTTAAAGAATTATATAGGTCTATCTAGTGTCGGATGTATGTTATCATCATACTTACCGTTTCTTAATCCATATAACCTGCAGAAACGATTAATTTCGCATTAGGGATGACATATACACCATTCTTGATTGGGTGACGTTTGATTGCTCTATTGAGCTGGTACGGGCACATTTGTAAGTTTCTTTTTCACAGCGAGACGGGCATATAGGATGAATTACCCATGTAAGTGAAGAGCAAGCCTTCTTGGACCTTTTTTTGGAGTCGTAGCTCCTTAACACGGGGCTTCGGAAGGCTCGAGCTTGCTGCCCTCATTTGGACAGGTATTTGTATCATAGATTAGCGTTTGCATAGCATTGGCAGAGTGTGTAAAGAATGCGCCTTGTATAGATTTTACTCGAATAAAAGACTTAGATATCTTGTTATATAGTGTCACATTTCCTTCCCTCACAGAGTTCGTGACCGAGAAGGAAAATAGTGTATAAACTCCATTCGAATGTAACTATTCAGCCTGTATGTTGAGTATAGCTTGTAGATATCCTACTTCTAGTCTAGTTTAAAATGTGAGTAACTTTTTGTAATTTTCTCGTGTGTTCGATTATCAACTTTCCTCGTGTGTTGAGTGGCCGACTGAGCTTGATCTATGGCGTCTTGAGTTGGTGGTCATGCACGCTATGCTTCTACAATGTTGCTTCAGTAGGAGTTCTCGGTATGTCATGACATATCGCTCGCCCAATGCTGATCTTTTGTGCTTGTTATCAGATCAGGTCGAACCTTGTACTTGGTCAATAGTGTATGGCTTTTTTAAAACAAATTATCATAACATATATCTTTAAAGTGGTGAACGTATATTATGCAATTTTGGTGCATTCATATCAATAATTCATATTAGAGATAGCAGAAGTGAGCATGATAAGCTCTAACAGTCTTTCGTATGAGAGTTATTTGGGTTAGAAGTGTGGATGCAACATTTCTTGTCCTCATTCCTAACACTAAATATTTCACTTTGAGGGGTAGTTAAGATTCAAACCTATGATCTCTTGTCACGCTGACTTTTGATATTATAATGATGAACATACGCTTATAAGGGATTATTAATATGTTTTTGGTGAGTGTTGATTTGTCGCTAAAATTAATTTATAAAAGTTGAGAGTGATTTTGTTACATCATATTCTATCACTTGGCGCAATTTTGGTCTATAAAAAAATTTGAGAGTCTATCATGCTCAAAAATAAGAGTTTGAGTGAGAGAAGATGATAGACAATTCATACTCCTACATCTTCAAAGATACTATATCAAATCCCCGCTCCATTGAGTCTTTTTAGTAATATCAACCAATCAATTACACACCCTAAATAAATAATAACAATAACAATATGCGATAAAACTAGATTCACATGTCAGTAATTTTTCAAAGAAAAAGATTAAAAACGAAAAAAAATGTTAACAAACTTTAATTTGTGATAAAACATTTTAAAGCCTTTTTTTTATACTTCACCTATGTTTTGAAATAGTTGATACGTAACTATTTTTGATGTTGATTGATAGTTTGTTAGTTAAACTTATTTTATATATTATGGTTAATGTTGAAGAAAAAGTTAAAGTGAAATTTTGTTTAAATCGTATAAACACTATTTTCATAATATTAAATTTTTGTTAATACATAACTCAAGAGATAAATGACCAAAACATAAACAAAATCCTTTTATTAAAGAAACTTTTAATAAATAAACTTTTATTATAGAAAGAAAAAACAACATCACTTGTCTAAGAATTTCAGCTTTATTTTTACACTTGCTTTGGCGTCATAGTCATATTTTTCAAGTCTGAATTGCGTAAATCTGAGGCTACTACCAAGTATTAATAATGTTATCCCAATTTGCCCTCATTATTTCATTCTCATTTATGTCTCTCTCTGTCTGATCTTCGGACGAACAAGAGAGAGAAAACCCTAATTTGACAAATTAGGGCTCAAAAACCATGGATCCAGATGCACTTGCTAAGGCATTCGTCGAACACTACTACTCAACTTTCGATGCTAATCGTCCTGGATTGGCGTCCTTGTACCAGGATTCATCTATGTTGACCTTTGAAGGTCAGAAGATTCAAGGTTCTCAGAATATCACTGCAAAGCTTACTAGTCTTCCTTTTCAGCAGTGTCAACACGCCATCACTACTGTTGATTGTCAGCCTTCTGGTGGAACTGGTGGCATGCTTGTTTTTGTTTCTGGTAATCTTCAACTTGCTGGCGAACAACATGCTCTTAAGTTCAGTCAGGTATTCGTCTTTTGAAGGCTAATTTTGTTATAATTAGTTCAGGATGATCAATTGATTGATTGCGGATTGGTTTGATATTGTTGATTTGTTTTTTTGTTGTTGCTGATTTTGTGGAATTTGGGTAATTGATGGGTTAGTCGACAATGAGTTTGCAAATTAGGGTTTTAGAAAATTATTTCGTTGTAAACTGTTGATATTGATTAATTGATTGATTGCGAATTGGTTTCATATTGTTAATTTGTTTTATTTGTTGCTTATTTTGTGGAATTTGTTTAATTGATTGGTTAATCGACAATGAGTTTGTGGATTTCATTTGACGGTTGTAGTTTTTGGATCATTTTTGTTGCTTTGATTTAATAGTGCATGATCTTGAAATTGGATCCCCTTCATTCTTTTTGGTGGTAATGGATGTTGAATATGCTCTACTTTGCTAGGTTTTGTGTTTTGATTATGTGGAAGTACTCAATATTGATCATTTCGTATTACTATCAGTCTCTGGTTAGGTTGCTTACGAAATAGATTTGTGGTTTTTTTGTTTCATCACGGAGAACTTGAAGTTAGATTTGTATATTCTCTAGTAATAGTACTAAAGTTATGGCATGAAATGCATGTGGAAATTTTTATCACAAATTCACAAATTCTTAAATGAGAAGGTCTCGATGGTGAGACCATTTCTATATGGCTCGTCTCATGGTGAGACGCTCTCATACAAGATGAGCTGTTTTATTAAGGTGTTCTTAATAAATATCATCGGCATAGCTGTATATAATGCCATTTACCCTTGCAAAATTCACTCTTATAAGTTGTACTTACATACTTGCAAAATTCTATGTGTAAATGGTTTGCTATTCTATTTTTCAGATACTAATTTTACAGATCAATAACATTTACCCTTTAGAATGTCTATTGATAAATGACCAATATAATGCCAATATAATAGGGGGTAGTTCAATTTTTATAAGTTTCACATTTTACCTAGTCTCAATTGGCTGTAATCAAATTTTTTAATGTAGAGTATTTGATGAATTTAGTGCTAATATCAGCTCATGAGTTGATGCTTAGCTCTTCTGGTGCTATCAGCATAAAAAATATGTTGTTGAGTAATCTTGACAAGACATGGGTTGGTTTGCTCCTTGTTGAAGTTGAGTAATCTTGAGTAATCTCTGTAAACATTGAATGTTGTTATGTACCTTGTAGAAGTGCTTTGTGATAGCCGGTGTTGTGTTTCTCTTGCTATAGCTGCTTTTTTTTTCTTGTTAACTTCATCTAATTTGCTTTTTCTTCAGCTATGTATTCTTGCACCAAGTTTCTCATTACTGGAAAGAGCAAATAGCTGTGTTTAACTGTTTTATTCAATTGATTTTGACATCACATTTCTACTTTGATGAATGCATGATTTATCTTTCTCATGTTTAGTTGTGTTGTTTAATCTTTCTCACTAACACGTACTTGTACCAGATGTTCCATTTGATGCCAACACCGCAGGGAAGCTATTATGTGCAAAATGACATTTTCCGGTTGAACTATGCTTAAATACAGTGATGGCCTGATGATTATTCAGTTTGGACATTTTCTCTGATTATTCAAGAATTGAATCAAATGTTTCTTATGTGTTTTAGTTCCACAAGACCATAACTTTGGATCGAAATGGGTATATTTTTGGCTGGTTATATTTATCATTTGTCTGAATTATGCATTTTACATCTGTACCAATGATTTAGATCTGGGATTTGTATGAAACGTTCTTTGGAATTTGGATGTTACCCTGAAGTCTGAACAATCGCCTTCAGCCTTTCAAATTTCATGAAGTATTCAGAGTTATTCTTGTTCATTGTTTTCTTTTGTTTTTGTCTTTCCCCCTCTCCCAGTCAACATTTACGCGTTTTATGCAGAATGTGATTTGTCATTTTAATTGAGATGCTGTAGCCTGTAGCATCATAAGAACCAACACCAATGCTTCACATGTCTTTGGGCCATAGCAAGTAGCAAGCACTTCGTATAGATTTTATTACCCGCAATATTTCCTTTTTTTTTTTTTTGTTATTTAAATTCTTTTACACTATGTTTCTTTTTATTTATTTATCAAAAAATAAATATATTTATATTTATTTAATTCAATTACCCTTTATATAGTGCATTTAAAGTTATCCACTCCTAATTTTCTCCGACCATATATTACACTATCTAATTCAATTACCCTTATTATAGTGCGTTTAAAGTAACTTTTGGCCCCTAATCCTTAATGACTTAAACAAATGTGTTGAAATTTTTAAGCATTGAATTATGATTTTATAACAATTCCAATAATATGGCCATAATAATCAAAGTACGTGACTTGAATTAGACTGATTTCAAAAATTGCAAATCATCCAATCTTGTATTTCAAAAAAGTATTTATCTGCATTTCTTTCGGTGCTTGCAAAAGATACTCATAAATCATCAAAAAACGCAATTGGCATACAAGTTTCCTGATCAATGTACAATAAAACTTGTACAGAAAAACCAATGTTTGACAGTGAACAGAGCTAAATCAACACCATCATGCTTCATCACCATTTATTAACCCTGATATGTCCATGCTATCATTTACCTTTGTTAACAAAGATTTTGTGTCGCTTTCTTCCTTGATTGGTTTCGGACGTTTGATCATTCCGACCACCATGTTCGTGAACGATTTTAATGGATGAGAAAAGCCTTCTTTCAGCTTTAGTAAAAGGGAGACCTCTGAGGCTTGCCAAGCTATCGTAAGAACAATTAGAGCCGAAAGCAACCAATGAGTAGTTTTGTTTTGTTTCTCGATTTTCTTCAGTCGTTTATTGACATCTTCTGCTCTGATTTCTATGTCTTCTTTCAAAGTCTCGGTTTCGTTATCGATCTTTGTTTCTACTTCATCAGCAGGCACCGATTTCAGTTCAACCATGGATTCTGATTGGATCACGAGTTCATCTTCTTTCAGGGATTCTAACTGTTCATAAAAGATAAACTTAATCAGAAACCTTTGAACAACTTGTTTTCTTGAATGCAGATTGAGTACAATTTGCACATGTCCCCATGGTTTGTATTAGACTAACACAAATTCTTGGGTGAGACGGTCTCATTATGAGACACCCTCCATACATGGCTGAATAGCCCAAAAAATACTATTATTAGCATATAGACTCCTTATTTTAATATCGTCTCATCGAGAGATAGTCTTTCACAGAAGTAGCTCATAGACTAATTCATGACCTATGGCTACTAGCCTACTACAGCAAACAGATACTATTCACCTTATATTTTCAGAATAATGTTATTTGGTATCCAGTACTGATAAGCAAGGTAATCTAGGCTCGAGCGCAGATCATTTAATTAAAAATCTTATTAATACAGAATTGTATAATATATAATACAGTATCAAAAGTATATAGAATCTAAAGAACACATGATTCAGGCTCAATATCCTGCTTCCTGAACCTATTTAATGTAGATTGATCATGCAAAATAGTGAACACTTGCCCAATTCAGGTCAGAGTACCCAAAAGTCCCTATCTATGGAATGTACAACTGTTAAGACTTGGAAAACGAAATCCACCTTAACGGTCTTTCTGAGTGTTGGTACTAAACGGTGATATTTATTTCGAAAATAACTGCATAATACATATGCCAGAATCACATTTTTTTCAAAAATAATTTCGCTAAAGCCGGGATTGAAAACCTATTAATATTGAATAATATAACATTTAACCGGTGCAAATGACAGCAATTTTACATTAAAAATGAATGTTCGGCTGTCTAAGATTCCCCTCTGATTATAACAAAATTGAATTTCGCATAGAGAGATTATGTTTACCTGAGAAATCAATTTGATAAGTTGTTGATGTTCATCATCAACGCCATTGATGGAGGTTAGGGTGGCTGAGGGTTGTTTAGATTCAATAAGTTGATGGATAGCTTCCTGAATTTGATCAATCTTTTTGCAGGGGATTGCTGAGCTTTCCATTATTAGTAGGGATTGAAATACTACCATGGAAAGGAAGGAGAAGAACAAATAAAGACCAATCGGTTATAGAAGGATGTTGTCGTGTCGTGTCGTGTTCTTTTGCACTTGCAACGCTGCGAATAAAACAAATGAGATTTCATGTCATGATGGGATATTTTCTTTCCTTTTTTAGTAGATAATGGTATTAGTCCTTATTTTGGAGATTGGTGGGGTATTTTAAGAATTTCAACAAACTTTTAATAAAAATTATTTTTTGATAAAAAGGTGCTAATTTTTTATTCGGAATCTCTATAGACAAAGAAAAAGCAAAATTAGTTGTTGTTATGGATGATAAAATTAAACCCCATGTTGTAAAATTATAAAATAAAAAACACTCAACCACTAGATAAACTTATCATGTTAAGTTTATTGTAAGAGTAACAATATGAAAAAAAGGTTTTCAATATGTTCAACATGTTCAATTGCACAGGTTTTTAAAAAATTAAAAGTCTTAATATTAAAATAATTATAGTATATATTAAGTGTTTAAGAAAACAAAGTTGTTGGAAAAATATTATAATTTTTAAAATTGCACAAGTAATCTAAAGAATTATCAATTTTTATTCCGCCTATATTTGTATGTTGATATTCATGTTTATAAAGAATTATATTGATACTCCTATTTCTTTGATATTGTGATGTTAAAATAAAATTGTATTTGTAATGATGTTATAAAACAGGTTTGATATGATAAAAAAATAAATTATTTATTTTTATATAATTTTTTTGTTAAGGGAAGAAGTTAGGCAGGAGTCCTTCGCATAAGAATAACCAGAGCTCATACTTTCAGATAATAGAAGAAAAACCATTACAAAAAATCTTACCAATATAGCATTGAGGAATGGTGATGTGCGAGATTAAACCACACAGCCAACAGCAGACATTAAACCGCGGTGCCAGCCACCAAAGCACCTCGCTCAAGTCGACAAAGCAGGTCGGCAGCCAATGTAATACAATCAATGCACAAGCTGAATTTCATACAAAACAAAAACATCCTCCAGACTCTAACAAGAATCATCATTAGCTTGCAGCAAATATATGTTTTCCTTGACTATATAATAAAAAGTATTAGATACACCAACTCTTATCTACAAAAATTTACACCTAAGTCATGGACAGTCTTACAGTACTAAAACCCATCTAGTGGGTAGTTTAGTTCCGCGATGGAATTGGTATAAAACAGTAAAAAAGTCCAGCAGAACACGATTCATCTACCATATACAAGTATTCGATATATACCTGATACCCCATAGTAAACTAATCACATCTAACTGATTTAGCAAAGTTCTAGTTGGACAAATCTTCATAGCAAGCTCTAGTCAAGACCAGCCAGATGATTCACTAATCTCCTTGCGAATTGCGGATTATGGTCAGTTTTGGGCTATTTTAGGGTCAGTTTGAGTGAATAGCGAATTCGAATAGCGAATTATGTTACACTGGTCAAGACTTCTTGGGAGAGGTAAAAATATCATCTTTATCCATGTAACGAACATCATCTTGGAAGCCTGAGGTCCCTGAACTTGTGATGCCTTGCAGCTCAGCCTGCAACACAAGGAATAGAGAAGACAATCAGATACCCATATACAAGTTGATCTGGAGATCTTATGAAGTTCGTTCCCAAAACGCAAGGTGAATCACAATTGTGGACAGCCCCATCTACCAAATTTTAAAAGCTTTTAAAAAAGAAAAGCTAATTTAGATTCAATACCAGAAATGAATAACATTCACAATCCATACTGCATTCATCTGTTATACATATGGGGTCGCTTACATGAACTCAACTCAAAATGCCCACGACAACATGAAACCCTTAATTTCAACATATGGGGTCGGCTAATGAACCAAAACAAACTCATACCCTGGATTGACAGTAGCCACATAAACAGCTTAAGATATAACTTTGAACTACATGAAGAAACCCACATTAACAGCTTAAGATATGCCATATAAAAATACTTTGAAGTGTAGTCAACAAGGACATATTCCCAATTGACAGTAGCCACAATTTTCTTACTATATGACTATATCAGTAGGCAAATAAAGCATATTGTAATGAAGTTCAGGAGGTATCAAAATCACTACCTTAGCTTCTTGTGTTCTTGCAAGCATTCGTTGATATTGCTGGCGGGCTTCTGGAGATGCAGCCATAGATAGCACTCTTGTCACAGCCTCGTCAATAGCAACATCGACTTTCTCTTTTCTAAAGACCTTGATAATATCATCATCATCTTCATCATCACAAAATTCTGATCTAAATCCACGCAAACCAGCTCCTTTACGACGCCAACGCAGTACAGCCTTGTCAAGAATACCAACTGCCCAACATATAACTTTGAACTGCTTTCGAGCCTGATAACCTCGAACATGAGCCTGCCAGAAGAAAAATAACAAAATATAGTGATTCACTGATTCCTATGCTAAAGAAATGTTGAAGAGTAAAAATTTTCCAGCTCCAGCTCCAGTTTCCATTTCCCTTCTAGAATTTGAGCGATGAGAAAAAAAGATGGTGGAAGAGTCATGGTCATCCAAAAAAATCATAACAATACATGATGATCGATGTATAAAAATCTACCACAAGAGGGTTAATGTCTTAATGATGTTGGATAATGTGGATGAGAAGGGTAAGAGATTAAGTTCAAGAATGGCATCGATGAAAGGTGAAAGAGCAGTTCGGGAAAGACAACATGAGCAGCAGAAAGGTGAAGAAAACTACTTGTATACTACAAAGTACAAGCAGATTTTTCAATAGGTTGATAATGAAGCAAGAATGAGCTAAAATCTCATGCTACATGGAAAACATTTGTACCTGTATCTTTACTACTTTCTGTTGCATTGTTAGGAAGTCCTTCCGGCCTTTCCAACCCGGAAAGTTTTTCTGAATAAACAATGCAGCTTTTTGACGATCATGCGAATTGTGAAACGCCAATTTTGATGCAGCTGAAAGTACTGGAATATCATTTACAGTGAAACCATACTCATCTAGATCAGAAGCAGCCCTTGAACAAGCAGCTTCTTTAAGTTGCCTCTTTCTGGAGGAATGTGCACGAAATGCAGCTTGAATACGAGCAGCAGCTTGAGCTGCGTTTCTAACAGCAATCAAGATTTGTTTCAATGTAACTTTATCCTCACATGACTTGACCTCCTCCTTTGATAGGTTATTAACAGTTGATTCAGCCCCAACATCAGCAGCATCTTTGGAAATTTCGCTTTGTTCCAGTGCGAGGCATGAGAGATGGCTAGTTAGAGCCAATTCTGACAGATAACCTGCAAGTCCCTTGTGCCCATTTTCAGCAGCGATGTATGCTGCACTTCTACCGGTGGGATCATGTGAACTAGGATCATCAATGCTACGGCTGATGCTCCTGAAGCTGAAAGAGCAGCAACCATCTTTTCCCTGAGAATTTCCATAGAAACAATCTAGCATAGGAACAGAAATTTAATATCCATGTATTTCCTGAAAGTTGGGACTATAAGCATAAAACAATTAAAACAGCAACAAAACAATAATATGCCATCACCCGGATGCCAATTGGCTCCCGCCTAGATCAAACGGTCGGATGTACGCAACCTAACCCTTGTAATAACAAAGAGATAGTTTCCGAGTGACCCTTGATTGAAATCATCATCCAAAACTTCAAATAAGTGGAAATGAATTAATAAATCACTTTTTAATAGTCCGTAATAATCCAAAACCAAAGATTATAAATTTTTGGTTCCATCCGAGAATAGTCATACATAAAACAATTATAACCACCAAAAAGGAGAAATTTGATTAAAGCCTCCAACTTCCAAGGGTTAGAAATCCTTGTGTCTAAGTGCAGATAACACTTGATTCGATGCCACACTTAAATTTCCCTATTATCGGATGAGGTTATTTTCCTCCCGTTTACTTGCCAGCATTCCATTCAGGGACTTCTTTATATATTTAGTGGAGAAAGGAAATGCAAAGTTTGTAAGGTTCTATTCCATATGGCTTATTGCAACTTATTTTGATTCACATAAGCTGTAAATAAGGGTTTTCGGAGTCCAATTCACTAGTATAAGTTCAAATAAGATAAGGTATAATAAGTTCAAATAGTATAGTTCAGACACGTTACATAGAGTAATCCATAATGCATTGACACCATAACCAGAAAATTTAAAGAGTGTCATGCAGCACATTTCACAGTGAGAGTCTAACTTAATATATAACCAAACACCGCAAAAGCTACATCAGCTCAAAATATATTAGACTCATCTTAAAACCTACTCACTCAGGCACATGATGACAGAAAATCATATCCCAAGTTCCCAAATCCTTAGGAAACAGAAGAAACAATATGAAACATCAGATTAAAGAAAGTCTTTGACCATTTCCCTTATGTTATCTAATAAGCTTTCCCCAAAGTTTCCAACTTGGGCCAATTTAAGATGCTGAAACAAAAAATAACTACGTAGTTATACACTAAGAATTTAGGAATTACCAGGAAAAATGTTGCTATGTCTACTTGGGCAATACTTAAGAAGGTTTTTTAAAAATACAAATCATGTATGTACGTGTCTGTTTTAGAGACATAATCCTCTCTCAAGTTCCACCCCATTACATATCAAAACTGTCACTCTGTTTCAACAAAAATTCAGAATCATTTTTTAGCACACATAAATCTCTTGAACTACGATATAAACTACGACAAATTTTCAATAAAAAAATGGAGCAATTAATAACCCATAAATTACAGTCAACCGTATGTCCAAAAATCAGATCCACAATTCAGGATTATACAAATTCAGAATATATATATATATATATATATATATATATATATATATATATATATATATATAGAATCAAAAATTCAATCACTTTTTTACCTCTAGTTCAAATTAGTTGCTACTCTTTTTTTCTTTCCGGCTATCCAATGCACTATTTTGACCTTTAATATATTCAGTTGCTCATAGTTAAAAATTATATAAAAGTTCATATTATGTAAATATGCATTGAGATGAAAGAAATAAGCTCTCGTTTAACTATGTTTTGTCCTATACACAACGCATACGAAGTAAAACAATATTGATTGATGAGTAATGGTTATTATGCAAGTGTAGCAACTAATTTGAACAACATGTAGTATGATTGCTCAAGGGCAGTGCAGGGCAATCCAACAGTTAATTGCTGGTTAGATTTACCTTCCAAATTTTGCAGCCCAGTGCAGAGCAGTCCAGCCATTTATATCACGGAAATTGATGCCAACTCCACAACCCAAAATTGGAATTAAAGCCCACTTATAGCCTAAACCAGCAATCAAGTGACTTATTCCTTGTTCTTTTCTTGACAAAGAGCATTTTCCACATCGTCCTCTTTCCATGGATCTTGAGGAAAGCCATTGTTGCAGCTTGTCTTTCAGAAGTTGCTGTAATAGCCAATTAAGGGTATCCATTAAAGAAGTTCCATCAACTAACAGATCTTCAATGATTTTATTCCACATATCATCATTACACTTCTGAATGTCAGCTCCCAAATTATTGTTTTCTCGTTATAAAGATGAATTAGAGAGAAGCATCTGCACCAATTTGATGAGCAACAACATCTCTTCTGTACTTCTGTTTGTTTCTCCTTGTTTATTGTGATTTACCCGTGTAATGTCCTTATCAAGGTATTCAAATTCTCTACTTTCACTGCGGGGCTCTCGGTTCCCAGACGTGATGCAGAGGGCAACCTTTCCGGAAACGTGTGGAGGAGCTCGACAACTAAAGACACCATTTTGGATAAATTGTAGTGGAACTTCAACATCACCAAACATGCAATGCCACTCAGACTCCGAGGGATCACAAAGAAATGATCCAATGATAATGACCTGCATCAGAAAATATATACCTAATTAATTAAACACTGCGGGAAGAAAAATAATAGCCACTACTTACACCACCCCAGAAAGAAAAATTGAATAAAGGCATGCACCCCAAAACAGCTTCCACCTAGTAAAAAGAAAGGTGTGGAGAAACAAAGAGAATGGAATGGGACTGAGAAATCACAAAATAACATTCCAGACAACATGAGATGATTAATAATCATGTGTCGAGCAACAAAATGATAATATGCACAACATAGTGACATCCCCAAGAAAAATATCATTACAATTGAAAATCTGTGAGATACTCGAATTTACCTTTGTTGAATCATTCGTGTATCCCCATTCTGGACATAACTCGTGAATGGAAAATTTCGGCTCCTTTTTAACTGTCCAGCTTGAACCTGTTCTAAGAGGCATTCCAAGACTTGGATCAAGAAACATAGTGGACATCTTAGGGGCGGCAGAATATGTTGGAGAGGAATAAGCAAGGGTATTGATATCTTCGTGTGCTTCAGTCCCTATTTTAATAGTTTCAAACAAACAAATAGCTAGTAGTTAGAACAGAATACTTTTTTATTATGGACGGAGTTAGAACAGAACACTTATTCCAACTTCAAATTATAAAAGAGTATGTACATTTTCCAGTAGCGAGAGCTCCAGAATGCTGAGGTTGATGTTCAACTGGCCTCTCACAGGAAAATAGATCTTTACCCTGGCATAAAAATTATTCTCAAATAAGATTTAATCAACAGGTACATACTAAAATCCCCAAATGAAACAATTTCATCCATGTTTAAGTTTGAACTCCAAAAGAATAGGAGAGGCTTGCAATACCAAAAGATGAAATACGAAAACAAAGGCAATAACTTAGATCAATACTAACCCTTGCATTTAGATCACACTAGGACATCTGTGCTACTGACATACCAAAAAGGCAATAATTTCTGCAGTGATGTCAGATTCTGTAATTTGGTAACTTAAAATCTGATATAAAGGCGACATTTACCCTTTCTCTCTGAAGTCTAAAATTTTCCCCCAATTCTTCTCTTGGAGGAACCCTATCCAATGCATAACGCCTTACAGCCAAATCCACCCACCCATCCAGCCTCCTGATACCATATATTACTGTCTGTAATTTTTCTGTTTGCAATAGAAAGATGCAAAAGTGACAGGCGTTTTGTGTCCTACTATCATGTATATGTTTATACAATAGAAACATAAAAAAAAATCAAGGTCAAAGACAAACCCTATGATTATACTCCTTTTATCCCATTTAATTTGCACCTAATTTTTGTTTTGGGTTGTCCAACTGACTTGGCACCCTTTCCTTTTTTAGTCATGGTCCCCAAAGCTTTCTTTCGATCTCAACCAAGCATCATTCACTCTTATAATCTCATCCACTCATTTCTCAACCCCACTTAATATACCTATTACAAATTAATATTTGTACCTCTTTTAAAGAGGTGCAAATCAAATGGGACGAAGGGAGTAGCTGTTATGGAAAGTATGGTAAAGACAACAGTAAGTGTTGACGCACCATTTTAGCTTGGTAAAAGAACAAAATGTAAATAAAAATTAGACAGCTGCAAGAAAACACCTCATTAAGCCTAGATTCAGTAAGCTTTGAAAAGACATTTATTTGCATAACTTCAACTTGTCTCACTTATTTCATCACCGTCACTCTACACATCCACCATACATTAAGCTTGTTGCTAGAGTGGTTAAGCAGCTGCTTATCACTTGCAATTTAAAGATATATGGTTCAATTTTTCTGTTCATACACAGTTGCGTTTTCATTCCAGCTGTTATAAGATCATGCTTCCATGGCTCAGCAAACATCAATCACAAACTTATCAATTCTCAATTTGATTTTAAGTAACATCTTATGATTAGACAAAGAAATTTCAGTTATTAAATTTTCCAAGCAATGAGTAAAAGCATAACCAGGAACCTACATTTACATTCAGAGCGTCTCCTTTCTCCTCTTCTGCATTCTGATCCAGGGGACCACTGTAAAGGAGATCATTCCACATGAAAGATTCTCCATCATCAATACTTCGTGCCATGCCAGAAGTAGCATGGTGATGCACTTCAATCCCACCTAAAAGAAACGAGTTTTCAGGGACTTGTGTCTTTGGATCAATATGCATTGATTAATAATTACCATTATATCTTAAAAAGTAAAATTCATATTAAGACCAAGCATAACAATCATGTTTTTAGAAGTAGCAAATAGCAATATTTTTAAAAAGTATGATGTATGAACAATGCTACTCTACTACCACATGTATTCGTATTCGTGTGTGTGTGTGTGTGTCACTCAAACTCATCAATATGATTATCTAAGTATCATATATAGTACATGATCATGTTTATGTCATGGAAATTGATTATGTAAAGATACTATATGAAATTGATTATAACATGTATGGTATTCGGAGTCCTAATCATTCAGCTTAGCAGCATCATTGTGTAACTTCGCTTTTCCAATGCAAGGGCACATAAATATTGAAACGAAATTATTAGCATATGTTTATTGATCTACATTATACAGCCAACAAACAGCGCTCTTAGCCTCTTACTACTCGAATACAGCTCCCTCCCCCTAAGTACTAGTTTGTTAACAATTAAAAATCTCCAACAATTTAAAACTATCTCCTTGTTTTCTTCCAATTTGAATCCAGTCCAACCAATCCTTATCAGATCTTCAATGTTTAGCCCACCAGCTATATTCAACCCAACCTCTTTGAACATACTAAAGAGTGTGATAATCGACATACCTAATGTAATGGAATTCATCTCTTTCTTATTTGACAGATGTAGTAACAGTTATTTTACATTTCATATGTTATTTATGTTATCAATTGAAATTCATCTCTCATGTCGATTTGTTTTGCTTCATGTAACCGACTCCATATGTTGGGGTAAGGATTTGGCATTGCTGTTGAAACACTAGCTAACATATGTACAAAACAGTTCAAAAGTAAGGATTAAACCGTGACAGGGAAGACCCGGCAGCCCTTGCAAGATATACTGAACTTAAATATCACATTGATTTTGGCAAAATACTAGCAACACAGCCCTAGCAAAGTTTTATCTCAGTTAGTGTTAAAATGTTAGAAGTTTCATGATGGCACAACTTTTATGAATGAAAACTAGAAGACCTAAAGACATCACTACTGGCTACAGCAGATCAACAGATACAACATGAGAAACCTAAAGGAAGTTGGATTTGCATAGTAAATCTACAGATGAAAATTTTGAACCTGAGTCAAAGACCATTTGGAATAGTTGACACTCCTAAATAACTACTGTCACACAGATCATTCAGAGTCAATATGTCTTCATTCTCATCGTGATCATCAACTGGAACATACTTTTGCAGACTGTCATCATCATCCAAGCTCAGTTGTACTTCTAGTCTCCGAAGTGCCTGATCAACAGACATCATACTTGAAGTTCCAGTTAGATTTGACCCATTTAAGCACTCAATCCTTTTCTCCATAGTGGCATCAGAGCTGACTTCTATTGAAACAGGACTCATATGACTCTGGTATGATTCATTAATGGCCAAACTAGATGATCCTAGGTTTCGTATAGTGTATGCAGTGGGGCTTTGACTGATTGTTGAAGATGCTCCTGGTCGAAATTCTAAAGTGGGTCCAGAACTAAGCCTCTCCTGCAAAACATGAAAGCAATGACTATATCAAAGCTAGGTTTCGGCATGCAGACTTTGACTTATAGTAATCTGTGCTAGCACTTGTACTCGCAGTTAAAATTTCATCCAGACGAAGAATTGGAGCCGGATTTTTATTACTTTATCGGATAGAATGAAATCTCCTCACCTTAAAAATAATTCAAAATACTATCTCTTCCATATTTGGTTTGTAGTAAGTGGTTAATTCTGTAACCTCACTTTCTTTCTCTTCCCTTTTGGCATATTTTCACTAATGAAAATCTGCAATCACAACACCCGCCACCATACATGCAGTTAGTTGCATTGCATCTACCACAAACACTAGTCATAGTCATCAATCTAGTATTCCCGCACGAAGTCAAGGTCAACCTATGTCATGGGTCAATTTCAACAAGAATAATTTATGCTCATTTTTAACTGTCAACACCCACACCATATTCCATGGATTTTGTTGTTGCCACCATATATCACAACATTGACTTTAAATTAAGGTATGAATTGTTCTATATCTACTCTCCTACTTTTGGATAATTATCATGGCCAGAAGGTTCACCATTGGTGGTTCTGGTGAGGGAACAGGTGCAAATTATAAGTGTCAATGTTGTTCACTACGTTCTTGGAATTGCAAAAAAGGTTGACCATGGTAGGCTGGTAGCTGGTGGCTGTTGGTGGAAAAGACTTGCCGGTCGGCCAGAAGCAATGATTGTTGTTGGCCTTTTGGTAAGAGTTTAGGGGTAATCAAGCATGATCAACAGTAATATAGTGTAGAGGAGCTAAAGTAGAGGCATTTGGAGTAGCTAGAGAAAGAAAAGTGGGGAATGATACAAAAACACTCAACAAAATAAATGTGAGAGTTGACTACCTACCCTTTCTTGAAACTACCAAAGGCCCCCAAATTTCCTATAGTCCAAATAAAATACATTTCCAATAAAATAATGTAACATTACATATTAAGACTTTAAGAGTACAAACTACAAACTACAAAATAATACCAATGTAGAATTAAAGGTCATTTCAAACTTCCAACAGAATGTTTAACAAATCCATAACCCATTGCAAAGTTAAATAGGTTTGACAAAATTTAAATATCCAGACGAGCAAAAGAAACACCTTTTTCAATAGAAGGTGCAAAAAAGGCGAACCTTACTGTTAGGTGGATTTTACTTATAGATTGATCCGCAAGAAAAATAAAAAGAAAAAAAATGCAAAAAAGCTTCACATAAGATTTATGGACCAAAGTTGTGGTCACACCCATCACCACAATCTATTTAATGGAGGCAGGAAAAAATATTGAAAGGCAAATTGCAACACAAATTGCAGAATTTATGAGCTTTTCAGAACCTCCTAGTGGCAGTGGTAGCCAGCCAAGATTTTGTCAAAAAAACCATTAGTAAAAAAGATGAAAACAAGAGCCTTAATCCCAAAATATTGGGGTTGGATAATAAACTAATATATTAGTACCAATGGTCATCCACGTGGATTCTGTTTCCCAATTCATTTCGGTTTTCTACCATCTCGACCTCTAAATCTAAATTTACATATTATTTTCCACTTCTACAGCACTACCCTCCAAGTCATCTTCGGTCTTCCCCACCCTCGTTTTAAATCTCCCACGTTCCAACTTTATATATATTCCTTGCCAGTTCTTCAATACTCAGTCATCGCACATGCTCGAACCATCTTACGCAACTCTCTTTCATCTTATGCTCAATAACTGCGACAACAAAATCTTTTCTTATGTCTTCGTTTCTAATTCTATCCCTCAAAGTATGTCCACTCCTCCATCTAAGCATTCACATTTGTACTACTCCCATCTTTCGACAATAATCATTTTTTAAAAGCTCAACATTCCATTTAGTAGTGTCGGTCTAATAGATGAATAAAACCTTTCCCTTTAGTTTTAGAGGCACACCTCGATCACATAATACCCCCAATAGCCACTCTCAATTTTGCCTGGGTCACATCATGATTAGTAAAAAAAAAGAAAAAAAAAGGAAAAAAAAGAACTTCTCAAGTCAGATTATTTTACACACTAAAATTTAGATAATGGAGAACATGCACATATCATTAGCAAGCAGTTTCAGAATAAAATAGAAATCCACCATGCTTCTCAACTTACCTCTGTTATCGCTCTGTAATGAACAAGAACAATGTGCTCATATACCCTACAAAAAGAGCATTGAAATATTAGATTAGCCAAGCATAATTCACATAAATAATTCTCAATTAGCTTAGCTTTTGGTAGATTTCAGTGGCACCTGTAGATAATATTTTACAAGAAAATAAGATGTAACCCATTTGAAACAGAACTAATGGCACCTAGTCAGCCAAATGAGTTGATAAGCTCTAGTCCTCCAACCTAATGTGACAATAATCCTAAGGGAGGACAACCATTCGATAAGGAGCGTCCCTGACCTGGACAATTTTCTATTTAGTTAAGAGTACTTGATTTGAATTCCACGGAGAAGTATGAATCAACTTTTTAGATAATAACACTTTCAAGAAAACCAGAACTGAACAAAGGATGCAGTGAACTCACGGGTCCAACATCCAGTAACTTCGCCTTTGGAAATTCGGATTAATATCTCCATGTGCGTAATAGCAATTCAAGGCTTCAGTATTTCCAACCTAGCCATATACAAATTGACATTCAAAACTCTAAAATCCTTACAAACAACTGGAAGGAAAAAAAAAAAAGATTAAGAGAACTTTATCTCATGAAAGCAGGAAAGCATTAGCGATTAATCAATGTTTAAAAAACATAAACCTGCTATTTCCATTCACATAATATTGTTTTAGTACTTTGTAAATATAATATTTTCATATTAATTGTCCGTTACCCTTCTTTTTGTTCATCCACTTCAACAACGTTCTACTGTTAGCATGTGAAATTTTCAAACATACTCCTTCCTTATTGCTTCCACCAATTCTACCCACTCTCTGATTAATCTAAAACCTAAATCTATTATAACTATCCTCCCAAGCCCACTCCCTTTCCTTCAAAATACAGTTTATCTCTACTCCCTCCCTTATAGCACCACACACAGCAAACCAACCATCATCACCAAACCTTTCTCAACAACTCCACACCAATAAGACACCAACATCCACCCAATAACCTAGTACACCTAGACCCACGTCAAATCAATAGCCACCACCCTCCTCCGAGCCCCTATCAAATAAGGGGCCACCTTTCCCCTCCTCAAATTCACTGACTTCCACCCTCCTCCCTCTCGCAAATAGACTACCTTCTCCCTCGACAAGAAAGGCGAACTCCTCCCTCACCATGAAAGAAAAAATCTAAAGGCTAAGATTTTAGAATTGGAAGTTTAGCCATAAAACTTGACAGTTTCAAGGAGATATTAAAGGTGGTTTTGACCGACAAAAATAGTGGCAACTCACCAAAAGTAATGATTCTTAAGCTTATTTTTCAATTAATTTTTAGTTCTAGACATGATGGCTAACAAAGTGGTGGTTGTGCAACATGAGGGGAGATGTCGAGGGTAAAAAAATCCAAAATCGAATTTGATCTGAACCAAACTAGCAAAGCAGATCGAACTCATACTATAATCATATTAAATTTGGATTGAATATTTTGAAAAATTGGAGTATGATATTGGACCCAATATATCCAAATAAACATAATTTATACAATCTATATTCATTTTGATTGGACCTATGTTAAAAGAATAAAACAGAAAAGGAAAAAAGGCCATAAGCCTTAAAAAAGACATTCACTACTCTATCTATCTACCAAAACCCCAACTTGTCCATGCCTAAGTCCAACTATCAATTACCTTAATCAATCACTAATTGGCTTATGGGAGAAGGTTAGGCCTAAGTCCATATCATACACCAAACTTTCACCCTTATATAGACATTGGTGATTGTGAAATTATGAAGGTCATTAGGCAATATTGCAGAGGTGGGGAAGATAGAAACTTTAGATTTTAATTTGAAATGTTGGTAGATGTGCAACTTGTGATGGTGACAAATACTATAGAAGTGATTTGGTGGATCACTAGATGGTTAACTTAAAGGTATTATTTATAGTGTCACGTTGTTGTAAAGGTTTTCCAAAAAACAAACCGATATTTCCTGCGTTGTAATGGTGTAAAAAAATGCATTTTGGGTCATATCAAAGGATATCTTATGGTTTCAGTAAATATTTAGGTGTTATGATAACTGCATCACTATCTTTAGCGCATTTTACACTATGGTCTTATCTACAAATTTTTTTTCTTTTTCTCTTCTCCAAATTCCCCTCCCACGTGGTTGTGACGTTAGTTACCTTACAAAATCCTCCATGAGATGCGTTGCTTAAATTTATGTGACAAACAAAAGAATATATCGGTAGAAGAAGTACTTAATAATTTACAAAATTAATATTCATTAAAAATTGTAAGATTTACGTGGAGGTGAAGGCTTTGTCATAACAAAGAAAATTGGTGGAAACTTCCTTTAAAAAGAAAACATTTCTCATAAAAACATTACATTGGCCTAATACCACAAAAGTGATTTCAAGCAAGACACGATAAGGGAGGTAGGAAGTACGAATGCAACCTTCAAACATCACATTCTTCAGTAACATGAAAAAAATGAGGATTGACCGATTCTCATCTTAAACCAAAACCACAATATTACTTTTAATAAATAAGAAAAAGATAGGATGAAGGAAATGTGAAAAAAAGGTAATAATCACAAACAGAAAAATAAGAGCACAATATAAAGTACACATTTTACAAAATCAATCATTATTGCAATTAGATAGAATAGGAAATTTCATGCCAGAAAGCACCAACAAAGAATTACATTGGTTATGGGAAACATAATTGAACATATTCACCATTAACTGCAACATTGAAAAGTAATCTTGTGCATAATATGAATTCATCAAAATATTTTTATTAGGAGGGATAGTGTGATATGGATCATAAGATATGTGATTGATGTGAATCCTATGAAAATTTACACTTTAATAAGACCATTTAAGAAAACAAAACAAAGCACAAACTGAAAAAGAAAAAGTCTATCATTTTCTGAAAGAGATTAATTCTCAACAAACTATAACTATCTCAAAACCCAACAAATGTTCTCGAATAAAATGGCCAATTTTTTATCTACCTTAAGAGATTACTCATTCTATGTAAAAAGTCCGCAAGTACAACCCTAAAGAACCTTTGACATATGTTCCAAACAAACGAAAAGTCAAAGGCTTCAACTACTAGTAACATCATTAAGCAAATCATAAGCAACAAAAGCAAACCTTGAGACGTTCATGAGCTTCCCCAACACTTCTGTCATCCTTCTTTTTCCTCCAACTATGCCCATCTTTGCGGAAAAACCTAAGAACCCTCTTGTTGAAAAGATATAAAGAACCACCTATCGAAGTCATGGTTAGTGCTGTCAAAGTCTTGGCGCAGTGATGCTATCTATCAAAGAATACCATAAATAAGAACGACACATATATGCTTAGTAGAACTACTTACTAGGTGGCTTTTGAGGAGCCTCCTGAGTGATTTTGTAGTTTGCATGATTTTGTAAAATGAAGAACACTTCTGCGGGCTTCAGCCAACATGTATGAGCTACTTGTAGCAGTTCATTCATATCAAATTCTGAAATATCCAACAAGATATATATGAAGTAGCAGATTCGACCATCCAATTCCAAACAGGAATGATACAATCAAATAGTAGTTATTAAGCAACTAATAAAACTACAAATATACAATGGCCTCAAAAACGAAACATTCAGCATATATATGTGTCAGTAATATATATATCAGTAATATCATGCTTTAGAAACAAGCATCTTGTAGTTTTGTTTACAGAAAAAACTGCATTATAAGACCCTTCAATTTAAAAAATATTTAGTATTTCCCTATTGTCATGAGCTTCAACTATTAAGTAAGGCCCACAAAATAAAGATCATTAACATGTCCATGAAAGGAAAAAGGAAATAAATGTTTTCAGTGATTCATTCTTAACAAAACACAATAACTATCTAACAGAACTGCAAGGAAAAGAACTATTTTTGTTATTTGTAAATCTAATACAGCTAGCAATTCCCTAAAAGAAAGGTGGATGCAAGTATTTAAAGATCTCTAAAAAATTTGGAAGTCCTATGAAGTTGCGTTCCTAGAAAATGAATCTAAGTAATTGACAACCTTCACTTAAGCAACTTCCAGCATCGAGATGAGTCGATGAACCAACAATTTGTACCTATGTTCTAGTCCATAATAACTTCAAGTAACCTACTCAGAGATGAGCCAAATTAGGTTTTGACTAGGTGACTATCAAAGGTGCTACTTCAAGTTTTTTGTATTACAGGGTAGGCGGCTGAAGGAAAGATAGGCATAGGTGAAATTCGAACCAAAGATCTTGCCTAGGAAAGACAATATTTGTTCAAACTGAGACAAAACCCGATTCTCAAGGTGCTACTTCAATTTAGTTCTTCAAGCCACATCTCCAAACAACTTCTTGCATCTCATATTAACAATCACAACAACTTTTTGGGGACAAGTTAATAAAATTTTAACCGTAAGTTTCTTTTTTAAAAAAAAGAACCACAATACCAACTTTAAAGGCTTCTTTGGATGAAAAAATAAAGTGAAGGACTAGCATATAGACAAATTTTACTTCATCAAATTAAATATTAATTGCATTCTAAAATTTATAATGCAATGCATCCTACAATCACATTCCTGTTTCATAAGCATTCTCCACATGTGAGACCATAGGAAAGGAGTATATGTCACCCACAATAGGTTGTGAGGCTGATTCCAAAATCCCACCAAATACCTAGCTCAATCAATTTCATATACAAGTGGCAATAAACATCATACTCATGCTATTCATGACTCAAATACATCTTCATCCCAGGATCTTAAGTTATGAACAATGTTAAATTTACACTCCATCCATCCATTTAGTAACAAGTATACACAATTTTGAGGATCATATTACATATATATTACATTGTACCTCTATTATGCAATGTGTATTACTTAAAAGAATTAGTTTTTCTTTGAACATGATTATACTTCTATATCTTTACCAAGTAAAGATAAAAATTAAGAAACTCCAATACTCCATTTACTAATCACTATTCAAAAGTCAAAACCTTGCAATAAAAATTTACATGGTAGGACATTAATCAAATATAAATGATAAAGAATTCAAAAACCTAATATTAGAGAATTTGTGAAGACCCTACAAAAAGTAAAGGCATTTCAAGTTTCCAACCCATTGCTACATGTTCACACTATATCAAAATGACTCATGAAATTATGAGGTGATTACTATCAATGTTTGTTAGACCCTCAAACAACTTCTTTTATCGATGTTTGTTAGACCCTTAAACAACCTCTTTGTCATCACTTGTGTACATACGACCCCAAACTCCACCTATGTAAGAGCCACTAATGGCATTGGCATAAATCATAATGATTATATCTCTCCTACCTACCCTATGAATGAACAACTCATATTCAAGCAATAAATAAACAAAAAAATCTCAAGTTTACAAATTCCAATCCTAAGATAGCTAATTGATACAATTCCATAAAATTGCATGATTCAATTATTTACTTAACAATTGAAAATTATACCATTCACACAAATTACAAAATTTAATGTGAAATGCGTGGAAAATCGAAGAAAAATTGAAAAGGGACAAGAGAAATTAGGTTATAAAATAGTATACCAGACTACATGATAGCGACTTAGGCGCGAGTGAAGACAAAAACACAGTGACTCTGACTTTTCATCCAAAAAACAACAAGATTTGAGAAGAAGCGAAAATTGAACTCCCCCGTTGACTAAACCTACAGACGAAATCTTTTTTGGTTGTGGATTGAAGAAAGACCAGTAATTTGATAATGGAGAAACGAATAAAGGAAGAAATGAGGGAGGAAATTTCCAAGTCTGATAGAAACGAGGATGAACAAGGGACAAAAGTGAGTAGTGTCTACTATGGCCTATGGGATAGTCGGATAGTCAATAGTGGCACACCAACGTGGCAACAATGTCTATTTTGATTTTTTAAAGACGTCTTTTAAATGTGCTTATTTGGTTGAAAATTTTTAGCCAAATTTTTAGCCAACTATATCCTAAGATAAATAGTTTAACAAATATAATTATTAGCATATAATTTTTTATTTTGAAGTTGTTTAAGAAGAGAAGATGGTCTCTCACAAAAGTAATGAAAATTTTAAGTGTTGATAGACATAAAAATTATGTCGTGTATTGAAAGGGTCACGTGGTTGGTGTGTTGTGTTGAGTTGTTGTTCCTGCAGAAGTGGGTCGCGTGTTGGTATGTCGTGTTGAGTATTGTGCTGAAGGGGGTGTCATGTATTTGGGTGTCGTGTTAAGTTAGTTGTCGAAGATTATGCTGAAGGGGGTCATGTGTTTGGTGTGTTGTGTTGAGCCGTTGAGGATTGCGCTAAAGGGAGTCAAGTGTTTGGTATGTCGTGAATTAGCAAGTAATAATGAGTCGTGTTGTATTATGGCTAAGAATGGTCATGGGTCTAAGAATCAATTTTGCCCTAAAACTGACCCTGATATTTAGGATATGAATTTAATTTTTTAAAAATTGGCGGATACGAATCTAAAAAAATAATTGGATCTGATTCTTGGTTTATGGGCTTCAGCCTTCAAACCTACACTTTCTACCTAAATATGTTTATGACTCGAACCCGCCAAACTCATTGTAGACTCAACCTGTTATATAACTCAAAAACATTTTAAAACTTGTTTCTAACCTATTATGAAGTATTTATTAAGACCCTATTCAACATATAAACTCATTTTATACTAATAATAAAACCATTAAAAATGTAAAAACTAAAAAAAAATATGAATAATCAAATTAAGAACATTTAAGAATCCACTAAAATCTAAATAAGTCAGTTTCTAGTAAAAAATTACAACAATAATAACAATGTTCAAAAATTATTTTGTAGGGTTCACGTTTATTTGTTGGACTACTTATTGTCTTTCAAAACTACATATTTCCTTTTTTTTTTTTTCTTCTCATTTACTTTTTGCACAGTTTTCAAAGTAACTTTCAAGCCTCAATATCTTTAAATACGCATTATAAAAAATTTTTAAAAATATATGATAAAAAAATATACATTAAGACGAATCTAAAGAAATCTCACATGAATAAATTTTATCATCTATATATGTCTCAAAAGTCTTAATCCAAATTCTCTCTTCAAAATAAAATATTCTAAACGGAAAGAATATTAAGAAATGGATGAAATATGTAGTTTTAAATGGTATTTTTACAACATATTTCCCACAAACAACCATAAAGTAGCCAACAAACTTATAAAATCAATTGTCATTTAATCACTTTTTATGAGAGTCGTTTTAATTGAATGGAACAAATAGTTTATTTTCATAAACAATTGATTTCATAAAAATAAAGTATACCTAAGTATTAAAGTCTTTTCCTTTCAAAAAAATATTAAAGTCTTTTATACATACATGATGGCAACACAAAAATCTAATAAACCCCATTAAAAGAAAAAGGGGAATAACCCAATGACTAATTACTACACTTTTCCTCAATATATTTTAAAATCTAGTAAGACTTAATGCATCATTTTATTTACACAACTAATTCCACAATCCAAAAATTGTATTGGAAAATTAAAAATGAGCCACTAAAACAAGTTATTCCCCCACAAACATCACATACCATTTTCAATCTTAGTGTTTTTAATGCAAGTGGGGCGGCAACAATAGTGAATCCTGGATAACTTGCACCATAAAAAATCCTCAATATTAGAATTGTAATCTTCTTTTCTTCTCCTCAAAGTATCTCTACTATTTCTACTACTTAAACACCCCCATGCATACTACAATCTCAAATCATCCCAAAAAAATAATCCATCTATCGATCTGTCTATCTATCTATCTGTCTATTTATCTAATCGTCGGAAATTGAGGATGGGGCATAGCCATGGGCATGATTGGGGTCCAGTTTTCATTGCAACAATCTTGTTTGTGTTACTTTCTCCTGGATTGTTGTTTCAAGTGCCTGGTGGGCAAAGGTGTATTGAGTTTGGAAGCTTTCGTACTGGTGGGGCTGCTATTTTGTTCCATGCCCTTCTCTATTTTGGTCTCATTTGTATTTTCTTGATTGCACTTGGTATTCATATGTATTGGGGTTAGAACATTTTCTTGTATTTTAAGTCCTTTTTGTAAACCACTCAAATTTAATTTGATTGAATCAAAGTTATCATCATTTCCGAGTAATTTTTATGTTAATGAAATTAATATTTCTAAATGATGGTTTATGATCACATGTATTGTCTTGATAAAATTTTTGAATTGGAGGAGTAAAATCAAAATATGTATTTTGTTGATGTTGGAGTGTTTATTATTACTCATATGGGTAAAACATAAGAGAATCTATCACTTTATAAAGTTACGGAGTAAATTTTATTACTATTATTAATTAGTGTTAGTTGTGAACTTTTTTGAGGGGTCATTGAAATTGTGGAAATATGATATTTTTACGTATAGCTTTAAATGCTAGGTTGTAAATAAATTTACATTAAACAATCAAATAAAATTCTATTTGACTATAATCAACTTATGTTTTAAGAATACAATATAATTCAATAGTGATTGATGAATAGCGTAACATCCTAAATAGATCACTTGAAATGGATAGAAGGAGTAAAAAATATTTAAATACATTGAGCAAGAATTTTTTTTAAAATAGATTGAGCAAGACTTAATTTTAAGTAAAATATATCGAATCAACTTAAATACATAAACGTATTATCTAATACTTAAACATACATCAAGCCAAGTATTCATGCAACCAAGTATTTAAGTAAAGTACTACGAATCAGCTTGGCAAATAATTATTAGTTGTTGGATGTGAATTGATTCATTTACTTGTTTGATTGTTTGTTAGTATTGATTATTATTTTGTAGTTAAGTCAATTGCTAAAAGCAATATTTATAAATTATAATAATATTAGTTTGTTGGTTGTTTATTATTAGAATAAAAGAAAGGCAATAAGTTAAGAGTTAATAAAAAAAACTGCTTATTTTGATGTAAAAACTAATTTTCCTATTGACTTAAAAATCAAATGACATTTACAAAATATTTTTTCCGTATTTTATCAACTAATAGATAAATCAAAATCCAATCAACAAGATAGCTAAAAAAACTTGTTATCTATCAAGTCCAATACTGAACTACATATTTTTATGTCTCTACAGATTATATATATATATATATATATATATATATATATATATATATATATATATATATATATATATATATATATAAATATAAGGTTAATCAAAATGAGAGTTTTTAAAAAGTATATAGCAAATTAAAAAAATACCGAGCTTATAGTCTTTTATTACCATCTTAAGTTGATTTAGGATTAACAGTTCAACATAACATATAATGTGATTGATCATTATTTTTATCTCTATAAAAAGTACTTTTTCCGTTTGATTGAGGATGACATGTTTACGTAGAGATTTATGGAAAATTTCGAAATATATCTCATGTATATATATCAAAATTCCCATTTTGACTTGACTTTCACTTTCATAGTTAGTAAAGTCACCCAATTTTAGAGTACGAGAAACGCTTAATGCTAGAGTTCAAAGTTGAAACTATTGATAATTCATGGACATACTAGAATACTAGTATAAAAATTTATGCAATGTACGAAATTATTAATATAAAATTATATAAATATAAATTTTAAATAGAGATGTAATTATTTATTATCTATATAAAATTATAATATAGGAGTATCTTATAAAATAGATAGAGAATTTAGTATATATAGTGCTTTAAATGAAAAGAAATATGGTTGTTAATATAAGTATTAACTATAGTTCTCATACTTTTTAAGGGAAATTTAGGTAGTCACTATCTTCCAACAACGTTATTATAATTATTTTTTATCATTTTTAAAATTATTTTTGATTATTATGTATTTTTTGTTTCTTGATGAAATATATTAGAAATTAAGATTTTAATGAAGAAACTTTATTGATTAGCAAATACTTCAACAATAAAAAATATATATATTTTTTAAGAAAAATTAATTATGTAGCTTTTAAATTTAAAAATATCATATACCGAGAAAATTTTAAAAAACATATCTAATTGTTATATATTACTCATATATTAAGGAATAAGTTTATGTTAAAATTTAGTAAGAATTATTTTATATGGAAAAGCACTATAACAATGCCATATGAAATTTTACAGTTTTTTAATTGGATTATATGATCATTCATTCAATTATATCAAGAGGTAGACTTAAAAGGGGTTTTGGGCATGAGCCCCATGCCCCATCAACTTTAGGAAAGGATTATTAATTACAATAAAAAAAATTGAAAAGTGAACCTTAGAATAACTTCTAGGCTCATAATATTTGAAGACTGGATTCGCCTTCAAATATAAACTTTCTATGAAGATCAAAAGAAAAGGATTGAATAATTAAGGGAAGAGAGGTTGGAGAAGAATACATTCAGAAATAAAATATAAAAATTGATAAAATTTGAAGGTGTGTTCTTTGATTGAGTTGAGTTATATTGAATAAAATCAAAGTAAATTGTATAATTGGTATGCTAAACCAAGTGAAATTTATAGGGTTGAACTAAAGTCTAAAATAAATACTTCTATAAAAAAACTAATTGTATGATAATAATTAAATTTTTGCTTATGATAATGTTCACTAAGATAACAAGATACACTTTTAAAATATTTTCTCTTAAATTCCGACCATCTAAGTATGACACTTGAGTTAAAAGGGCAACCATTAATAAAGGCAAATAACACATTTGAACATATTTTCTTTGATTCGAGGTAAACTAATGAATCTCTATAAGTATAGGGGAGGAAATTAATCCATTCTGTTATTCTATAAATATTAAAAATTGAGCTCATGTCACAAAGGTGAAAAAAAACACTCGACTTACAAAATTGATTCAAGATTCTCAATACATTTGTTCTTCAAAAACCATCAACATTTAACAAGTAACATAATAGAAGTATATTTATTTTGCTTCCCTTAATAATAATTGAAATATGATAAAACAAAAAAAAAAAAAAAAAAAAAAAAAAAAAAAAAAAAACCCTATAATGGTGGCCACCTTCTCAATATGTTCCTTTCAATTATCTTCAAAATCAGCCTACTCATCACTCACAATGAAAAAAAGACAATATTACAATACTTTATTGACAACCTAACATATAAAAAAATAAAAAAAATAAAAAATCATTTTATTCATTCAACAAAACTCCATAAAAAAAAGTGCCACATTTCAGTTAAGTATTGCCTTATTTCCATCTACTAGTAAGTAATACCCTTACGACCCGTTTAGTTGATGGTAATGAAGTAATAGAAATGAAATGTTGTAATGGCAATAATAATGAAGGAATGGATATGAGAATTGGTAATGAAGATTCTTTTGTTTGGTGTGCATGACTAAAAAATGGTAATGGAAAATAATATTCCATTGATTGCATTTGGTTGTTAGTAATAAAAAATGGTAATGACTCTTAGTTTTATTATTGTATATTTGTATCTAAAAGCATTATTGTATCTAAATTATTCTATCTAATGATTCTTTTTTTAATAATAATATTTTTTTGGATAATTACATACATTACCTTTTTTTCTTCATTATTTTTTTTTTCTTCAGCTCGAAACAAAATTACCTTATTTTATTACCACAGTAATACTTTATTACCATTACAGCCTATACCAGGTTGTTTGATGGTAATAAAAATGGCCCTTTTTGGTAATTTCATTACCTTATTTTATTACCATCCATTACTATTGAAGACATCCAAACAACCAAATTTTTTATTATTTAATTTTATTACCATTACCGCCCTTTAATACTATATTCCAAACGGGCCGTTAATGTCCAAGAATTCATTTAAATTAATTTTGATATTCCTTGCTCCTCTAAAATACTACTACATTATTCTTTTCTTTGCCACTACACAACACATATGCTAAGAATGCCGAACACGCCAAAACAACAGAATGCATAATTCATTCTATATATAGCAACACTTGAGAGAAGTCCACTTTCCTGCAATACATTCTCATTCTAAGTGTAAGATAGTATCAGTATGGCAGACTGGGGCCCGGTGGTGATCGCGTTGGTGCTGTTCGTGCTGTTGTCACCGGGGCTGCTTTGTCAGATCCCCGGCAAGGGGAGAATGGTTGAGTTTGCTAATATGCAGACCAGCGGCGTTTCCATACTAGTTCATACCATCATCTTCTTTGGTCTCATCACTATTTTCCTCATTGCTATTGGTGTTCATATCTATACTGGTTGATTTATATAAGCTTACTTCTTTCACTTTTTGTCATTTTTGGTATTCAATTGGCTATGTTTTTCATTCAATTGTGTATTGTTTAAGTCTTTAAAATTCGGTTGTCATACTAGTTTCTTGGGGTATAATTTTTCTCAAGCCAAAGTATTCTTTGGTAGCATTTTTTTTTATGAGTATGATTTGTTGTCTGTCATACTTCTCCCGATGATGATCATAGTTTTAATGAGCGGAATACACTGAATATACTGATGATGATGGAATGATTTAATTACATAGTTATTAAACATAATATAGTTCTGTGGAGAACGTGTGATATGTACTAATCAGAACAATTTTTTTCAATTGTGTATGATACTTTTATGTGAAAATCTATATTCTATCCTATTCTCACTAAGTGCACTTTCTTAGCTTGGTTCCACGATGTTACCTCCTACAAAAGTTTTCGAGATCTCTTAATTAGGTTGAATAGCAAAAGATTAATTACTAGAAAATTAAATATTATAAGATTTATGCACATAAAAAAATCCCATTTCAACAATAATAATTTTATTTAAAAATAAAATGACAAAAACATAAACCCAATTTAAAATTTTAAAAAATCACATGAGCCAACTAACCAGAGCTTTCTTAAACGTAAGAGCAATTCATGAATAAGTGTACTTTAGCAAAAATAAGTTTGTTTTAAAATAAAGTAACAGGAATAAAAACAAACATAAAACAATCACATGAACCAACCAACAAGAGAACACAAGATCATGAATCACGAGTTCCATACAACAATTACGCAACAACGATAACAATAAATCAGTACAAAATTATTTGTGAAGGGACAAAAGATTCAACTAAATTTGTTTTTACTGATGTTCATGAATGTCCGGAAACAAGTTGTTTCCTATGTATTCTTTCCCGAAAATATCCGAAAATAAGAACTACATATGGTAGTGCCTCATGGCATTAATTATTTACATTATATAGAGCAACATTTTCATCATATGAAAAATAACAAGTTTGACATGAAAGAACCTTCATTGTTCTCCACACTAGTATAATAATAGCACTGTAGTAGGCAATTTTGAAAACGTGATAAAGAAAATTGCCCCCCTACTGCACGAAGAAGCCATATTCAGTTATTCACAAGTTCCACCAACAATCTTCAAATAAGTTTACACCGACGTTCCAAATTCCAGTTTGCCGGCTCATAGCCATTTCCCCAAACATTAAATGAGGAGTCCATGATTACAAGTCCTTGTTTGATGCCGTTGCAATAGCACTGTATGTCTCTACCATCTTCACAAGAACTTCCATGCTGCATCAATGCAAGTTATTAAAAAAACCAGTCATTTTTCAAAAAAAAAAAAAAACACTTTGATATGCAACAAACTAAAGTCATTAAAATCACTGAATCATACAGAGCAAAACCAACATAAAAAGTACAACATCTTTTATTATTACTAATAAGGGTAAAATTACGCACATTTGAGCCTCACAAACCTCAACTAGCTGGAAGCCATTTAAAGGCACTGGGGTAGCGGAATGTTGTTTCACACTGATTATTCCAAAACTAATCACAATCATTATACAGATACCTCCATAGTCGCTTAGCAGACGAGAACAAAAATTCAACCAAAAAGTCTTTCAACGCCATCCAATTCATGGTTCTGATTGGAACTGACAACTAAAGGCACTAAACTAATAGCCCAAATACTGGTAACACTTAAAACCAATTAGAGATGTGCTTCAATATCTAACAGATTCAGATCCATCTAAGATGACATGTTCAACGAACTTCAAGTGCTCATCACAAGCTTATCATCCAAAAAGTCACCAAAGGAAACATCAACCAACCACAAGTGAATACAGAACACCTAGCGAAAGAGACATCACAAACAACAAAAGAATTTTGAAATTTTTGCATTGCCATTTCCTCATTCTCCAATGGGCTTATCTATAATCATTTCACTCGCAAATCACAAACTTCAAGACTACAAAACTCGATGCTCCACAATGAAATAATTTCTCCAGGAATCTAAAGAGGTTTGCAACCAGCTAGAATTCACTAGTAGCAAAAGGCTTTGCAATATCAGAGCATGCACTAAACTAATATACTGAATACATTACTTTTAAGCTTCATTATGTTAAACATGAGATATCAATCAACCAATACACACTGGATAGTAGCTGTCAACCCAAAGTAGATAGCATAGTACTATGCTAGTAATACCAATTCACTAATCCTGCAATGTCAAGAGATAAATTGACATGACTTAATGCCCAAATCCACTTAAACATCCTAACAGCATTATCATGCAACAATGAGTCCATGATGTAAAAACAATTTAAACATCAGAAATATTATTTTAATTTCTGATCTGGGCCAAATCCTTTATGAAAGGTATAGTATAACCAAGTAAAATAACTGAGAGTTGTAAGTAACCCTTACATTCAAAAACAAATGTCAAGGTCCTCATAAATTCAGATTTTCAATGGCACATATTGACTCCTGAAACACATTCTGTCCTTCCTAGAAAGATACTCCAATATCTAAATGGAGATAAAATGATGATACGAGGATCTGGCCTTTCCCAGCTAAACACACCCACAATGAATAAGCTCTTCACTAGATAAAATGTACTCCCAAATCAATTCCTGGTGTTTCAGATAAAAATACAGGAAACAGGTAAAGCTCCTCAAATTGTACAAAATATGCGATCAAATTCTTATTTAGTGAGTCACATTATATCAATAACAATGCCAAAATATCAATTCCAAAGATGGGTCTGTATCTGTCATCTACATGTATTAGGAAATCACACATTAAAACAGAAAACACAGGGAATTACGCATATGGACAAGTTCAAGATGTAGAAGTACCAGCTGTTATCTACCCAGCGAAAAAAGCACATACGCAAAGTCAATTGGCTTGTTTAACCAAAACAAGCAACTCATATACACGCCATAATATAAAAATTGTACAAACAAACAAGAAATGCTACCAAATCAGCAATAATCATCTCCAATCCCAACTCTAAAATAATTTGTATATTGAAGTAGAATTCATATACTTAATATTCTTTCTCTCCATCAGAGTGTTATTGCAATCAAATTCTATCATTTCCATTTTCCCCCATAACACAAAACAAACTCCAAAATCATTAAAGAATAACAGCCAAAAACTCAAAATCATGAGATTACAGAGCAATTGTATTGTTCTTTAACCTACCATGGAAAAGTATAAAAAACGATCTACTTAAAGATTAGAGCTGTTTAAATTTGACCATATTGACCGGAATAGAACTCAACTCGATCCCAACTGACCCATATAAAAAATATTTTATCCGACCTGAAATAGAGTACCCCGAAACCCTCTATGTACACCTCAAGTAATTGCAATCAAATTTTAACATTTTCCCTCAACACAGTTCAAAGTCCCAATATCATAACAAATAAGCAAAATCAAAAGCATGAAATTACAGAACAATTATATGCCTTGACTATATAGTTATAATCACGCCAAAGGAGTACGAATAACAAAAAAACAAACGAAGACAATACTGTGAGTTCTACTTTTTAAGAAAATATCATACCAGAAAAATCCTTTCCATGAGAATACGGTGAAGAGGTTGCGTAACAGAAAAAAGTTCTTCCCAAAACCGATATGCTCGTAACAAGACCAATAAAATAGAACATCATCACCAAACCAATAACCCAAGGCAACAACATAAACCCTATAAAAAAAGTCACCGATCCACAAAGCATCAAAGCCAAAGAAATCCCTAACATTAAAGATGCGAATCCTGCAGGCGTTATTTGTGACGGAAACCTAACAGAAGATGCAGACGATGATCGCGTCGATGAAATCGCTGGAGGTGGATAGAGAAAATCAGAGAGATTCAACGTTGACGGTGATGGAGGATGACGTAAAATGTTGAATACTAATGAAGATAATTCTTGTAAAGCCCTAGATTGTTGTTGATTATGTTGTTGATGATGATCATTTTGAGTCGTCAACATTTTGAAGATATTGATGTTGAATTTTGGAATTGGTAATGAAGTGAATTTTCCCCGGAAATTTATACAAGAACCCTAAAAATTTAGGGGAAAACCAATTGGGGGGAAATCTTGCTCGAATCGAGGCAAATGGATAATTGAGAAATTTTGGAGGTGGATTTATGTGATATTAAGAAACAATCAACAAATGGAAAGCTATAATTGGGTGAAACGTAGAGAGAGAAAATAGATTGGGAGCTTATCTGATGAATGGTGATGAAGAGGAAGATGGAAGAAGAAAAAGGGAAGGATGTGGGGGCAAAAGCGGAAAAAGTTAAAATTGAAAATAATTGGAATTTGGTTTTGATTTTGAATATACTCCCGTCCAACTGTCCCATTTGACTTTTCATACTTAGCGAAGTAATATTTTAATTTTTAATATCTCAAATTATTTTTAATTAAAAATTATAAAAATTGATATTAATAATTCTTGTATTGAGACAAATCAAATAAGATCCCGCATGACTATGTTTTAACTTATAGATTAAGAGTAAATATAAATTAAAAGTGATAGGTGAAATAGTGCCAAAAAAATGGGACAATTAAGCTAAATAGGAGGTATTAATATTTTCTCCATTTTTGTTGTTTGAATTTATTGAAAATTTACTCAAATTATCTCAAACTATCGTATCCTCTAATTGGATTGCAAACTTGTATATTCATAACTATTGGTCACGGATTTAAAATACTCTTTAAAAAATTGTTTGAAAATAATATATATAGATGTATAGTGTTTAAAATTAAATATCCCAATACTTGGGATCGGGGTATATAAAGTTAAATAATAGTTTGGGGTAGTCGAGTCAATGAACAATAGTTAAGAGTATTATATACAAGTTTTTTTTAATTAATATAATAAAAGGAAATAAAGCTTTTTTAGGAAATTAATTAAAAGGGTAAATTGTGTGAACATATTAAAAGAATTTGTCAAAAATAATAAAAATAGTGCAAAATAAATAGGACAAACTAAATAGTAAATGATGCAAAATAAATAGGACAAGAGAGTATGAGTTATGAGAGAATTTTCCCAAAATAATGCCTAAGACAAAAATATTTCCCAATGTACATGAAAGGGAAAAATATTTCCCTCAATACTGTCCACGTAGGACAGGTGGGAGAATATTTTTTTTCCTTTTTTTTATAAAACCGCTACCTCACTTAGCGGTTTGCTTAGAAATTTTAAGAAAACAGTTACATGAAATAGCAACTTGTATTAGATGGATTTTTTTATAAAAAACAAAAAAAATTAGAGTAAACCGCTTATGAGATGGCGGTTTTGTAGCTGTACAAAACGCAACCTGCTGCCTCATTCTTCACTTCATCCCATTTGTTCCTCATTGCTGCTAGTTTTATTAAAAAAAAATTCTACACTCCTCAGTCCTCATTTACTTCATATTTACAATTTCTCTCATTGAACTAAATTAATCAACTACATTGCCATCTTCTCCTTCTTTACTTGTTCATTTTCATCCTCATTTAAGGTATGAGTACAACTCTAAATTTTTTTCAATTTGCAAATTGATTTTTTTGTTTTATTGTTGTCATTTGAAGTTATAAGTAGATTGATTGTTTGTTACATTCTCTTGATTTCATGATTTAAGCTTACATTTTACACATTTGTAGTTGAATTTTATGATTTGGTTGGTAAGCATATAAAGTGTTTGATGAAATGCTTCAATGAAAGTTTATTACTGTGTAGGGTTAGTTTAATGGTTTTAGTATATATTCATGGTATTGTTAGCTTTATATTTGAATTGACCCTTCTGATAAGTGTTGTAATACTTTAATATTATACATTCTTCTATTCACATTTATACTTCCCTTACTCACAATCAACAATAAAGTGTATGTGAAATCACATTAAAACATACTTGTGTGTGCAGAATATGGCTCATTATCTCGTTATAGTATATTGGGGTGGGGAAGTAAGTTATATTGGATCCGATGTTGTGTATAATGCATGATTGAATGCAGTGATGTTTATCCATCGTCAGAATACTACTTTGAGGTGTTTTATAGCAAAGTCTATGATGTAATTGGTTGTGATCGCAACTCTTTTATGTTAAAAATTGAGATGAAATATTCGGTGACTGGGAAAAATGTGTTAGTCCCAATTAAGAATGATGAAAGCATAAGTGCTCTTGCTTATGTGGCATCACAAACCCCTGGAACGACAATGGAGGTTTATGTCGAAATGGTTGCAAATTTGGGTAATGTGAGGGAAGTCATGACTAGCATGAAACTTCTAGAATCAGGTCCTAGTATACGCCATGATACATTCACAGAAATGTTAACTAACCCAAATTACGTTAATGAGCACTTAGATGAGTTTACTTCTCCAACTCATTCATGTGGCATTGGTGGTGGTGTAATGAACACCTTCTCCACGAATCACTTAGGTAAGCGTAATGCCAATAAGGTTGACTCTTTAGATTAGGAGGATGAGCATAGATTCAGAGGAGGATGATGAAAAAAGAGAAGCTCTAGATGCAACGATTAGAGATGGTGCTCCATGTCAAGATTAATTTAGAATTGATGAGGTTGATTAAAGATTGATTGATGCATGGATGACCTGGAAGAATGACAACTTCATGACTGAAAATGGTGACTTTAGGATGGAGCAAGAGTTTAGCTCCTTAGACCACCTTAAGAAGAATGTCAAAGCATGGGTGATATCTAATAATAGAAACTTTCGTGTAATTGAGTCTGAGCCTTCAAAATATGTTATCCAATGTACTAATGCGGAGGAGAAAGGTTGTGAATGGAGGATGCGAGCTATCATGGCCGCCACTGGTTCATTTAAGATTGTACGATATAAGTGTCATAATCAAGATTGCACAACACATTACAGTGACGACTATCCCCTCCTTACTTTTGATTTTGTCGCTGATCTTATTGTGGATATAATCTAAATAATTGATTTGGAGAATGATATAATCTAAAAATAATATGCATGAATTATTAATTTGTGATCGGAAAATGAATAATCTAAATAATAAAATAATTGAAAGAATCGGATGACACAAAGTTGGAGAATATTTTTGTGAATTAATAATAAAAGCTGTGAAAATCATTGTAAAATAATTGTAAAATAAAATATTTTCATCTTTAAGTTCTTTAATAACTTATGTAATAAATATATATTTAATAATAAAAGATGTGAAAATCTTGTCTCAATTTGGAGTAAATCTTACTTTTTAGATAATGTGATTGATTCTATTTAATAAAAAAATTCATTTTATTATTTTAAAAATAAATTAGTATGATTTTCATGCATTATCCACTACTTTTATTTTAAATTTTAATAAAAATACTTCCTCCGTTCCATTATACTTGCTACATTTGACTTTTTATGCAATTCGATGCATTATTTTGATCATTTATATATTAAACTATACACGTCTAAAAATTACAAAAATTAATATTATGAAACTAAGCGATTAGACGATTCAAACAAGATTTCGTTTGACCAATGACGGACGTATATTGGAGCCTACGGGTCACGTGCCTCTTGGCGTCTTTTTATAATATAAAGTAGACTTTTCTATTGGTAAGAGTAAAAGTGTAAAATTAATACTAAAGTCTTTTGATTATAACACTCACTCATTTTAGTATTTTTGTCTTATTTATTTATTTTGTCTCATTTTTTATTAGGCCAGTTGATTTATTTTGTTCCATTTTTTTATGGTATGTCTTATTTAAAATTTTAGCAAGTAAGGAAATAATCGTTAATTTTACTAACAAAATTTTGCCGAAATTTCGTCAATTAATTGGTGCTTTCTGGGACTCTGAACCTTAAATTCGCCATTACATTTAATTATATTTTTTTTCTTACACATTAGTCGTAATATATAAAATAAGCTTGAATATAAATCGTGCCGATAATAAAAATGTAGCCGAGTATTTTAGAAGTACTTCGTATTTAATCTATTATTAAAGGTGACGGCTTCATCTGAAAGTAGAAGCAAACGTGGAGTTGATGTAAGGACGACGCGAGGGATATAGCGGCGTGGCAGACACGCTTTGGTTTGATTGACGATTGTCTTTGTGTAGACAAAACTAATAGTTGTATGTTGATTGTTGATAAAATGATAAGTCAAGAATAAAGATTGGTGGGCCCTACATAGACGTGGACCTTATCTTCTCCGGATTCTTATTTGTCGCCACCCTTTTCATTTTATCGCCACCCCCCTCCTAATGAAATTACGAATTTGCCTCTGATCTTTAAAAATTTACAAATTTGCCATTGAGTTAATAACTTTTCATTTTCATTTTTTTTAATTTTTTTTAATTATTCTTATTTATATTATTATTGTTATTATTATTATTATTATTACGGTTATTATTATTATTATAACGGTTATTATTATTACGGTTAATAATAATAATAATAATAATAATAATAATGATAATAAAATTAATAATAAAAATAATAATAAAAAAAAAATTAAAAAAAAATACCAGTCGCACAAACCAGTCAGTATTTTTTTTTTAATTTTTTTTTTTATTATTATTATTAATATTGTGGTTGTTATTATTATTATTATTAAATTATTATTTTTGTTTTAATTATTATTGTTATAATTGATGTAAGAAAGAAAGCGTAAAATTTTATTACTAGAGGAAACCTAAAATACAAATATTGGCTAGATTATAGAAATTAGGAGTTTATAAATTACTCCAATACAGAAAACCTTAGCCAAAACAAATTTTTTTTGGGATGATGCAAAACTAATGCCCAACACTCCTTTTATAAGGAGAAGAATAACAAGCCTTTGTTATTCTTCCGATTTGGGATAATGATAAACATTAATCTTCCAATGTGGGATAATGAAAAACATTAATCTTTCAATGTGGGATAATGACAAACATCAATCTTCCAATGTGGGATTCAAGACATAACCTTAGAAGATTGATGTTTGTCATTATTCCACATTGGAAGATTAATGTTTTTCATTATCCCACATTGGAAGATTAATGTTTATCATTATCCCACATCGGAAGAATAACAAAGGCTTGTTATTCTTCTCCTTATAAAAGGAGTCTTGGGCATTAGTTTTGCATCATCCCAAAAAAATCTATTTTGGCTAAGATTTTATGTATTAGAGTAATTTATAAACTCTTATTTTCTATAATCTAGCCAATATTTGTATTTTGGGTTTCTTCTAGTAATAAAATTTTTCTCTCCTCTGCATGTGGACTTAGTCGACACATTGTTGGTGAACCACGTAAATTTTGTGTGTTTTGTGTTTGTCAATTTTTATGCTTTCTTTCTTACATCAGTTATAACAATTATAATTAAAACAAAAATAATAATTTAATAATAATAATAACAACAACAATATTAATAATAATAATAATACTAATAATAAAATTAATAATAATAACCGTAATAATAATAATAATAAAATTAATAATAATAAAAAAAAATATATATATATATCAGTCGCACAAAACGTGCGACTGTTTTGTGCGACTGATATTTTTTTTTTAATTTTTTTTTTATTATTATTTTTATTAATGTTATTATTATTATTATTATTATTATTATTAACCGTAATAATAATAACCGTTATAATAATAATAATAACCGTAATAATAATAATAATAATAATAACCGTAATAATAATAATAATAATAATAATAATAATAATAATAATAATAACTATGATAATAATAATAACAATAATAATATAAATAAAAATAATTAAAAAAATTAAAAAAAATGAAAATGAAAATTTATTAACTCAATGGCAAATTTGTAAATTTTTAAAAATCAGGGGCAAATTTGTAATTTCATTAGGAGGGGGTGGCGATAAAATGAAAAGGGTGGCGACAAATAATAATGCCCTATCTTCTTTATTTCAACAATTTAAGTTTGATGTGATCTTGTGGATGTAAACGTTTCTTCATAATACTAGGCCTTTTTTGCAATTTGCAATTCCCAAAACTTTTATACTTCTTCTGTGTACTATATAGTACAAATTTTTTACGTAATTTAATGTGTTATTTTAATTGTTTATATATTTTATTTTTTTATTTTTTTATTTTTTTCAGTTTATTTTTCACACAGTTTTCAAAGTAATTTTTAAATCTTAATATCTCCAATTAGACATCATAAAAAATTATAAAAAATATATGATAATAAAGTATAAATTAACACAAATCTAATGAGATTTCAAATGAGTATATTGTTTCTGACTTTCTTCTACATATTTGAAAATGAGAGGAGCATAAAAAATGGAGGGAGTAATATGCAAAACTAAAATTATAAAAACTCAATATTATGAAAGTATGCGATTAAACGATTCAAACAACATAATCTTGACTATATTTTTTCTTACATATTAGCCGCAATATATAAAATAAGTTTATACGTTGAATAGCGCTAGTAACCGTTATGTAACAAGTATTTCAGAACAGAGAAATAAAGTATGTGATAGTTTTATAGTGAGACAATTTGATCAAATGTATATATAATGTTTTAAAGCGGTTAATTACCTTAAAGTGATCACTTATAATTTTAAAGGATTACTATTTACAATTTTACTTTTTATATTTTTAAAGTGATTACATATAATCTTTAAAATGATCATTAAGAGAAATAAGCTAATTATATTGACTATTCTCATAATGAGATGGTTTCATACAAAATTTGTTTGCAATAATATTATTCTTAGTGAACTGTATGAAATTCATCCGTTTCATAATACTTGTTATATTTTGTTTCTATTTTTTTCCTACCCTTGTACTTCTTCCGTTTAAAATACTCTCATCCGATTGTGACATATTATGTGGGAAAATATAACTATTAATACCAAGTATAATTAAATGAAAAAATATCTTTTTCACCTGTCTCTTCAAGGTTACAAATATACTAATTTCTTGAAAATTCTTTAGCAACAAGAAAATCAACATTATCATTCATTATCATCATCATCATCATCATCATCTTACAAGTTTATCCTACTCAAAGAAAAACTATGGACAGGGTCTGGGGAGGGAAGGACGGCGGCAACTCATACCCATAAAGGAGAGCACGGCCAAAGGAATCCCCCGGCTCGAGAAAGATAAAGAGACGTAACTACACAGGAAAGATAAATTAAATGCCTATAAATAAAATAAATAAGTAGAACCAACTACAAAATAAAGAAAACAAAATAACTAATAATAAAAGAAACGTGAGAAGCAAGAGGGTAAGAGTACATCAGTAATCTAAAACATAGATATGACACCTCTAATTACCCATATTCCTAGTCAGACCCTCAGAGAGATTTAACTCATGGAAGTCAACTTTTATTTGCTCATCCCAACTTCTCTTTGGTCTTCCTCGACTTCTCTTACCCTCTACAATAATGCTTTCTACCCTACTCACAGGGGTGTCGAAAGTCTTTCTCTGCACATATCCAAACCATATCAATCTATTTTGCGCATTTTTCTAGAAATAGGGGTTACCCCTAGTTTGTCCCTAATCTCTTGGTTCCTAATTCGATCCATCAATGTGTGCCCACACATCCACCTCAGCATACGCAATTCTGTAACTTCCATCTTATGTTCAAAAATCTTCTTTACAGGCCAACATTTGGTCCCATATAGCAGAGCAGGTCTGATAGCCGCCCGGTAGAATTTTCCTTTTAACTTGCTTGAGAATTTCCTATCACATAGCACTGCGGTGGCTACTCGCCACTTGAGCCAACCCCCATGTATACGATGTTTTAAATCTCCGTCAATCTCTCCATCCCTTTGAATGATCGATCCCAAATACTTGTACCTGGTTATACTTTTAACAACTGCTTCATCAATGGACACCTCTGGTTCACCTACCGGTGATGTCCCACTAAAGTCATAGCGCAAATACTCGATCTTCGTACGACTAATGCGCAACCCTTTACCTTCTAAAGCTTCCATCCACTCATCCAATTTATTACTAACCTTATCTTTAGTTTCTGCTACCAGCATTATGTCGTCAGCGAATAGGATGCACCACGGTACCGTCTCCCAAATAGATTTAGAAATCTCGTCCATAATGACAGTAAAAATGAATGGGCTAAGAGTCGATCCCTGATGTAGTCCAACTTTAACCGGAAAAGGCTCTGTTATCCTCACCGGTGTTTGAATGTTAGTCGAAACTCTGTCATACATATCCTCATACATATCCCGTATAGCCTCAATGTACACTGAAGAAATACCTCTAGCCTTGAGGCTATCCCAGATGACACGTCGTGGTATGCTATTATACGCTTTCTCCAAGTCAATGAACACCATATACAGATCTTTCTTTCGCTCCCTATATTTATCCATCAGTCTCCTCAAAACATGAATTGCCTCAACGGTTGACCTTCCTGGCATAAAACCGAATTGGTTCTCTCTAATCACCGTTTCCTGTCTAATTCTCCTCTCTATCACTCTTTCCCACAATTTCATTGTGTGGTTTAGAAGTTTGATACCTCTATAATTCCCGCATACTTGCACGTCACTTTTGTTTTTAAACAGAGGTATTAGTGTGTTATTCCTCCATTGTTTAATCGAAAACAGCTCGACAAAAAATTGAACTGTAAAAGTTGATGTTAGAGTGTTTTCGGAAAATATTAAATATGTGCAAATCAGGATTAAGATGTGATCATGTACTTGATATAGAAATATAAATCATTCATTCTATTTGAAAACTCTATTTTCATATGTTCTATTCAAATAGAATTTATGAATTTTAGTGTATTACACAAGATTATATCCCTAATATAATGCATATCTCTATAATATATGCTGTCAATTATTTTGTATATTTTAGTATAATTTCCTAGCTTGATTTTCTCCTAAAATATTGTGATCAGCTTGATTTCCTCCTAAGATTTGCAACTGATAACTCTTGTATTATATATAGATGTAACTACATACATGTAAAATATATATGAAAACAAAATACATTATTCTTCCATTTTCATCTTACTTTCATGGTATCAGGGCCAACGTGCCAAGAGGTCACGGGTTTGAATCTCAACCACCTCTCATTTAAAATGGAATACTCAGTGTCTATGTGCATCCACACTTCTTGCCCAATGAGATTTTATTGGATTCGTTTTAATATATAGTTTCTAAATATCAACTTTTTAAAATTTTTAAAACTCATAATTAAAATTATTTGATTTTAAAATTTGCATTGACAAGGACATTTGTGCTCATCCGCCAGACAGAAAACAAGTCATTTTTTTCTATTCTAAATTGTATTCTTTTAGATAAAAATTATAAAGTTGTCTTGAAATATTCGTTATCATTATCAATTCAATATCCTGCTTAAAAATAGAGTCTAGGTGAATAAAGGTAAAATTTATACTCCTATTTTGAAAATAGTAAGGGAGATAATTCTCTTGATCTCTATATCAAAATAATGAGTCCATCTCTACATCAAAACAATGAGTCTATGAACAAAAGAGCTGGAAAAATAATTTTTTTATAAATAAGACTTATTTAAATTGATAAGTGATGTTTCCTTCGTTTCAATATGCTTGTTATATTTGACTTTTTATGCAATTCAATATGTTATTTTGATAATTTATTTATTAAATTATATACATCCAAAAATTATAAAAAGTTAACATTATGAAAGTATGTAATTAGACGATTCAAATAAGATCCTACTTGATTATATTTTTTCTTACACATTAGCCGTAATATAAAAAATAAATTTAAGCGATGATGTCAATGAATAGTGTCAATTATTGTATGTAGCGATTATTTTAGAACGGAGGAAGCTATATAATTGTGATGAAACAAGTAATTAAGTTTATCTTTAGACCTTAAATCTCAAAACAAGTCTAATTCAATTTCTTAGTAGTATATAATAGAAATAATTCATGACGATAAGTAACTTTATCACAAACTTTTTTCAGCTATTTATATGAGATATCATATTTCAATGAAACGACTTCAAAACAGGAGTTTGTATCACAAACGTCTAGTATAACTGTATAAGGGGTGCATCCCATAGGAAAATTGTCACATATAAGAATTTGTAAATTATTTATGAGACCATCTTATACATAGACTAAACATTCAGACTAATACAAATTAAAATATAAATTCAAATATAAATTTTTTATTTTGAAATCCTTGACGCAGATGAGCTAAAAAACTGATAACTCATGAGTGGTGACTTATTTTGTGGGCTTTATGTTGTAAGCCTGCAGAAAATTTGAAAAAAATAAGATTATTTAACAACTTTATTCAAAAAAAAAAACTTCGTTCAAACTTTATTCCCAAAATAAGCGTCCTTACCTCCAAATCTAGGCGTGGTGTATATTCGCACTTACTAACAGCGAAATGAAAGAAATAGTCAAAAATTTAGTCCAGAGTCAAGTCGCTGTTAGTAACAGCGACTTCATGCATTCTAAATTTTTGTTGAAGCTCCTTCTTCCTCATTTCACTTTACTTCGTTGAGAGCCTTATTAACCCACGAAAATCTCCCTCTTCTTTCCACCATTAAAATCTACTTTAATCTTTCAATTAATCTCATCAAATTCCAAGTTTGTACTACCAATTAGTTCCGTCATCTTACTACATTCACTAAACGTAATAATTTTTTGGTTTTTTTTTCTTTTTTCGAAAATTTAAGGTTTATATTTGTTCATGAAGTTTCAATTAAATGCAGGTTCATAAACTTGCAAATTACTACTCTTTGGTGATCTATAGCTTATTAAGGTACCTTTTTTATTATAAATTTTTTAGTTTTTTTGCTCCTTCTCATATGCCCTTCCCTACCCAAGAAATCTGAAATCCCATTATGCCATCTTCCTCTTCTCCTTCTAATGAACCCAATCAACTTCAAATTCAAGTCTCAATTGATGATACTTTTAACTTAGAAGATACAAATGAGCATTGGGGTGATGTTAATAGTGAGAGTAATGAATTCGTTGAAGCTTCTTTTGAGGACGATGTGGGTGTTGACGCGAAGACTCTAGCTAATGACATGAGCTTAGGCAATATTTCAACAATCATTGCTCCTACACCTTATGCACTAGTTCCCCCTCTAGATGAACACGTTGAGGACAACTCTTGGAGGTCTTGGGCTTGTGATACAACCTACACCGATGAAGGAGAGTTTCAAAAGGGTATGATGTTTAATAACAAGGATGCGTTGTTGGATGCTATTAGATTGTATCATATTCGTAGGAACATTGAGTACCGAACTGAGACTTCAAATCAAACCGTGCTCACCTTCAAGTGTAAGAGAGGGTGTGCTTGGAGGTTTAGGGCTAGGTTGAGCTCCTATTCACCTGCATAGGAGATTGTTACATATAAAAAGAAACATGAGGGTTGTGTATTAAGTACTGAAAATGTGTCAGCTGGACACATTCATTTGACATCTTCCGTGATTAACAATCTTATTAGAAATTGTGTTGCTGAAGACCCATCAATTAAGGTCTCTGTGGTGCGACAAATGGTGAAAGACCAATTTGGTGTCGAAGTGACCTATAAGCGGGCATGGTGTGCTAAACAGCAAGCCCTTCTCTCCATCTATGGGACATGGGAAGATTCTTATCTTCTTCTTCCACGCTTCTTGAAAGCAATGCAAGTTTCTAACCCCGGGACTGTAGTTGAGTGGTTCTTTAAGGAAGATAATGATGTTGGTGTGTACGTCCATCCTAGTATTAGAACTTTCCAAGGTGTGTTATGGGCTTTTAAACTTAGTATTGAGGGGTTCAAGTATTGCAAACTAATTATTGCCATTAACGAAACACATTTGTATGGTAAGTATCGCCATACGTTGTTAACTGCGATTGCTCAAGATGGGAACAAGGGAATCTTCCCGCTTACCTTTGCTTTGGTAGAGAAAGAATGCATAGCCGCGTGGTCTTGGTTTATGGTGTGTGTTCGTAAGCATGTGATGCATAGTCCAGGTTTATGTGTTATTTTTGATAGACATGCGGGCATTCTAGCAACCATGGAGGAGCCGGAATGGCTACCTCCGAATGCCCATCATAGGTTTTGCTTGCGGCATTTGTTAAGTAACTTCAACTGTCAAGTGGGTAATATGAAGCTGAAGAAGATGTATGGAAGGACTGCAGAGCAAAGACAACCACATAAGGTCATCGAGGGATTGAAGGCTATTGGTGTTGCTAATCGAGAAGCTCTTTTTTAGATTGATCAAGTTGGTGATATGTGTAAATGGTTAATATGTCATGATGGAGGGTATAGGTACGATGTTACTAATACCAACTTAGCCGTAGTATTCAATAACGTGATGAAGGGTGTACGTTTCATGCCTATAACTACTCTTGTGGAGTTCACCTTCAACCGTGTTAATGATTATTTTGTTAAAAGATGAAGAATGCAAATGCATGGCTAATTGGAGGAAGTAAGTACACTTCACACGCCACAAGAATTATCACCCGTAACACTGAGAAGGCAAACTTCCATGAGATCGTCGCATTTGACTACAGACGAGGCCTTTTTCAAGTTAAGACTGGACGTGGTAATAGAGGATCCGCCAAGGGTGGTAAAATACAAAGTGTGGATTTTAGAGAAATTAAATGCACTTGTAACAAACCCTCCATATATCACTTACCTTGTTTTCATGCTCTTGCCATTTGTATTAAAAGACACTTATCGTATGAGCGTTTTGTGGACTCTTGCTATACTACCCAGAGCTATGTAAATACATATGAATCCATATTCATGCCGTTGATTGATAAGAGGTCATGACCTCAATACACCAGTGTTGAGGTGATACATGATCCAGATCACATTCGTGGACTAGGAAGACCTAAGTCAAGGAGGATCACCAACGAGATGGACGAAGGATCAAGGAGACGCAAACGCTTGTCGACAGTGTGGTAGTGAAGGTCACAACACGAAAACTTGCACGTCAAGGTAAACAATATTTGTATTTGAGTATATAAACATAAAGACTATGAAACAAATAAATAACATAAGTAAACAATTTGAGTAATTCTCAAGTTTTTTTACGTATAATCATAACTACAACTTAGTTATTGTTGAATTGCAGTAGAGATGGATCCAGCAGCTTCAGGCTCTCGAGACCCTAGTGTATAGACAATGCAGGCGGATCACAGGAGCAGTGTACTATGGGATTAGCATTAGTATATTGTTTGTATATATTGAACATTAGTGACATTTTGTATATATTGAACATTTGTGCATATTCAATATTTGTAACATTTGGACTTTTGTGTATAATTTGTAATATATATGTAGATGTATATATTTTTATTGTATTATCACACTTTTATTATGAATGAAATGATGTTAAGTACTCAGAGTTTTCGGCGATGAATCATTCCGCCAATAATGCAGTATGAATTTAATCAAAAACAAACAGACAATTATATTCAAATAGGGAAAATGCTCTCGAAAATTCAACACAATTTCATTCATGTACAACGAATCCAAATCAAATTACATAGTTCATTCGTTAAGTTAAACCACCGCCGTTAACTAAATCACGGCCAGGATCGACGTCGCTCCAATCTGTATAGTTATTTATAGAACATAATAACAACGACTATTTTCAACTTCATAACGACTATTTTTCAATTTTACAACTGTTAGTTTAAATCATACAAAAAGATCAACAAAAGTCAAACCAGGTCAAGGGATATGTCGCTGTTAGTAACAGCGACTTAATAGTTTGACTAGTCAACCATTAAGTCGCTGTTACTAACAGCGACTTGACTGTGGACTAAATTTTTGACCATTTCTTTCATTTCGCTGTTAGTAAGTACGAGTATACACCAAGCCTAGGTTTGGAGGCAAGGACGCTTATTTTGGGAATAAAGTTTGAACGAAGCTTTTTTTTTGAATCAAGTTGTTAAATAATGTTATTTTTAAAAAATTTTCTAAGCCTGCAATAGGGGGTCCAATCAATTTGATTAAGGGCTACCCACCCGATTTTCAAAAAGGATAATTGGACTCTATTAGAATATATAACATATCGTGGAGTCTCAACCATATATTCAGCACATATGTGTATTCATATTTTTAGTCCAATGAGCTCTCATATGAAGAGGCGTATTAGAGTATATAACATATCATGGGGTCTCAACCATAAGCCTAAACTTTTAATTGAGTTGATTTCTTAACAGACTCATAGGAGGTTTTTTGTTTATTTTTCTTCCAAATGTCTAAAATAAAGCCATTTTACACGTCTATACTATCTACAAAATGTACATTTATGAAATTTTATTTGTATATTTTGTATTACTTAGATAAATTTAAAATATTTAATTTATGTATAAAGTGCGTTTTATGATATTAATTTATGATTGTAGATGGGGTATTATGCGGAACTTTTACCGTGCAACGCAGGTTATGTATTGATAAACTAATGATCCAACTATTATAGATTATAATAATAGCAGATACTTATTTTGAGATTCAATCACCAAGAAACCGGGTTTAAAAATTAGTCATTGTTAATAATTTAAGGTTTACTACCATTGCCCTTTTTCTCCAATGAGGTATTTTGTACGAGTTGTGAACTGTCAACCTCTAAGAGTACATGTTCAATTAGCTTTTGAGATAAATGTTTGGTAGAATAATCCAAAAAAAGCATTAATGATAATTTCAAAAAGTTGGATCATATTTTTTTGAGACTCAAATCACTCAATCTGCCAAAAACATTTATACCCTCATTCTAACAACTATATAACTAGTTTAGAAGTCCGTGCAATACATGAAATTTAATAAATACCAAAGTTGTTAAAATTAGGTTTCTACTTAAAATCGTTTACAGAAGTAAAATCAAATCGGTAGAATAGAATCGTAGAATCGTATGATTCTACAAATAAACTTAAATATATTAAAATATATAGTATTTCATCACTATTATCCATTTTAAAAGTCTAAATTTTTAAATTAAAGTTTCTTTGACTTTATTTTTAAGAATGTAAAGAAAATTTTTAACAATTAGTTTAAATCTTCAAAACGATTAAGAAATTTATTTTTTAAAAGTTTTCATGATGACACATTTGAAGTTTATTTATATAAGTGAAAGAGATTAGTGAAAGATGGTACATAAGAAAAATTAATATAATTATTACTAAATTAGTAGAATCGGATTATTAAATCGTAGGAACGTAGAATTGTGTTATGATTCTACATCTAAAAATTTTATTTCAACTAGAATCGTAAGATTCTACAACTTTAAGATTCTACATACGATTCAAATCACTCACTTGTTTTTGGATCGTAGAATCGTAGATTAGAATTGCGATTTTAACAACAATAATAAATACTATATTTAAGAAATGTATGTTAATACTACATATTTTAATAAAATAATTACTTTGAATAATAATATAAGTTACTAACAGCTACTCTTGGGAGAGACAGTCTCTGAAAGAGACAACTTCAAAACAAGAAGTCCACATTCTTATTTCATCTTTAATTTGTATTAAGTGGGCTATTTAGACCCTATATCTAATGCATCTCGCGGATGGACCGTCTCTGACAACAATTTGTGAGTTACTAAAATATTTAATCTAATTTAGCTCTTAAACTAAAGATATTTTTTATGGTCTTCCAAAATTTAATTAAATAAAATAAATTAATCATACATGAATAAATTGAGCTTATTTTGATCCTTTCAACTAATTTATTTAATTTTAGTTTTAACCTAATTCAAATAATATTTAAAATTTTTAAAAAATATATATTATATAAACTACTTTGCATCTTTTTTAATCATCTCATATTTATCATATAAGTTTAAGTGGGAGGAGTCTTGGTAATCTATGTAAGTAGGACAAGAATTACCCATGTATAGAAGCTTAAAGTAGGTTCATTACGATTTAAACTTATAAAATAATTATTTGTTTTCAACGGAGACAATTTCAGAGTGTCAACTGTCATAAAGATAATAATGGACACTTTAACGTCAACTGTTTACTTTTATTTTTCTCAAATACTTTTATTATTTTGATTTTAATGTAAATTTAAAAGTCAAATTACTTTAATTATGAGCTTCTACAAATTATGAAAAAATGATATTTGAAAAATCAATATTGGGAGGAATCCTTTATTAAGACCCCACGTAAATATTTTTTTATAATTTTTTAAAATACGTATTTAAAGATATTAAAACTTAAAATTTACTTTATAAATTATAAAAAGTAAACGAGAAAAAAAAATAAGGGAGTATTTATGTCCATTTCGCCCTTGTGTAGTTTTAAGTGAACCAAAGTCAAAACAAAAAACAAGGCAATGGTTGTTTGTACTTTGCTCCTTTCTTAAATTAGGGCATCCAATAATTACCGTTATGGTTTACACGTTTCTTAATTCTCAAAATACAAAGAATTAATTTAAAAATTGGTGCAAGACTCAAAGCTGAAAATGATCGTTGTAAGTTTGTCACAACTCACAAGGACGACTCTTAAGTTGTTCGGGACTATAAACTTACAAGTTGTAAAGTACAAGTTGCAGTTTTAACTAATGCCAATGCTCTTAATAAATAAATTGACCGCTCATGTAAGCCAACTAGCCAACGCAAATCTGTTCTGTTTCTATTCAAGTAAATATTATTTTATTTTCAACTAAAATTTTGAGTTTGATTTTTACATTTATTTCCATAAGCAACTAGCCCACTAATTATTTAACTCTCATACATATTGAAAATTAGAACACATGTCTTTTAGTACAAAATTTGCACTTGACAATTAATTAATTTGAAATACACAAATTTTTGTATGATACGATCGTATGTTGAGATATGTCTCATATTTAGATTAAATAGCTCAGAAATAAAAATTTTTAGCTTATGGCTTCTTATTTTGAAATTATTTCTCTGTGAGACGATCTCATACAAGATAAACTGTTTAACATTTTGATTTAATGTATACATAGATAGATACAAGTGTGTATAAAAAGTTGACCTATTTATGGATGGTGGATACTTGGATAAGTAGTTTGTATGTGGATTTTAGATGAATATAAACCTTAAAAAGGCATATCGCACCCGTAATTTGTTTATTTTACATCCTTAACTACAAGCATGAACGTTAATTACTAAGGACAAAGCAATTTATTGCTATGATATGAATTATTAGGGCTTTATAAAATAGTTAAAATATCAAGAATACAAAACAATACCAGTATTTATTGTGCCTTTTATCTTTAACTCTAAAACTGAAAATGAACGAGACAGCCTGACTAAAAGCAAGGCGTATTAAGATGATGGAGGCAAGAGTCATGCATGCCCATCGCCCCAAAATCAATAGGCACACAAATCATAATTAAGAATTCCAATGCAAAAAGGTTTAAGCTAATAAACATACATTAATAAAAAGATAAAAAATTAAAAATAGAATTAATTAAGTAAAAGAACATCTCGGGATGATTAAGATTATGCTTATGTTCGGCAGTTGGCAGTAAGTACAAATCCTACCAGTTAGGGAAAGCTAAAATTTACCATGAATAGTATATTCACATGACATGTCTATGTACTCAATATTTTCAAGTCAAGATTCTTTTATCACTCACTTAGTCTCTTCATTTTTAAATTATAATAACACTTGTGCTTAATTTTTGTTACGCATATTTTGGTGAGAAAAATATTTACTCCCTCCGTTCTTGTTTGATCTTCCACGTTACTATAACAGGTAGTTTTAAAAGTTCGTCCACTTTAGATTACTTTTTATTTTTAAAAAGTTTATCCCACTTTTACCCCTTAAAAGTTAAAACCCCCCTTTTCTTTTAATGTACCATTTTTCTTTTATTTATAATTATTTTCTTTCTCATACTTTAATACAATCATTATTTCACACTACTATTTAATTAAAATAATACCCACTACAACCTCATACTTGCAATACAATCATTATTTTACACTACTATTTAATTAAAATGATACCCACTACAACTCAAAGATTCTATCTTCCTTAATATGTGTGAAAAATCAAAAGTGGAAGATCAAAAAAGAACGGAGGGAGTATATTTTTTGGTTTTAGATTATAAAAAGACAAATAAAATGACTTGTTTATTCATGTAATTTTTTTTTACGTGAATTTGCATAATAATAAAATTGCTTATACCAATTCTAAATATCATTTTAAGTGGGAACCACATAATGATACGAGAATTTGTACATTTTATTGTGTTTGTTAAAACTTAAAATAGATGATGTATGGTAAATATAAGATTGTTGATTAAATAGGACACTATAAGAAAGCAAAATGAGTTGGTGAATGGTAACTTGGTAAATGATATAGCTAGTATACATTTTTTTTCTTACAATTAATTCATTACAATTTTTATTTTAATTATGTCGTCAATCAATTTGATACATTTTCAATAAAATTAAAAATAGTTTCTATCACTTTAATAAATTCTCATCAATATATCATGTCGACACAAGACGAACTAATTGTCATAATCTCCTAATAAACCAACTATCAAATATAATAATATGTAATAAATTTACTAAAAGTACAATATAATTGATAAAATATTTGGATGGATTAATCATTTAATTACATTTTTGATTAAATTGATTTCTTAAAATAATAAGATAATTTTACGTTATAAGGAGTTCAATTCCATCTAACTCTTTTGTAACTTTTTTTTCGATTTAAAACCTCTAAAAATCAAAGAACAACCAAATAGATGAGTCACCACTCCAACAAGTACAATATTTACCTTGGACATACTTCAATTTACCTATTAACTAATTTATAATGTTTTATTTATTATATGGTAAAATAAAAAAAAAAGATGAGCATGATCGAAATCAAACTTATAATTATTTCTGAATTTAGTAATTTTTATATCTGAAATAAAATTTGATTTTCAATTTAATTATAAATTATTAAACTATAATAATCTTTGTCCCTCAAGAAAATAATATTTAATTTAAAAATTATCACATATTTAAATTAAATGGTATTTTTTCATGCTGACAAAAAAAAATATTAAAATCAGTATTCTAATGCAGCCTCGTCTGAACATATTCCTAGACAAAGTTGCATAGAAAATGCATTCTTCATCCGGAAGTGCAAAACACGGGTGAACTTTGAGTTTGCATAGAAAAGGTTGTAAGACTTTGGGTTCATAACCCCTTTATAGAACTACTCCCTTTATTTCATAGAATTTCGTACAATTTTCTTTTTATTCCGTCTAAAAATATTTGCTATATATATTTAATAACATTTGTAACCCAAATTATTGTTAATGATCAACGTGTATATGTAAGTCGTAGGTTTTTGAGTAGTTTCTCTCTCTTTAAGGATATTTTTTAAGCCGAGGGACTCTTGACCACATTCTCCTTTTTAGGTATGAGTTGCCGTCTTCTTACCCTCCTCAGATCCTGATCATAGTTTGAACTATGAGCGGGGTATAGTGGATATGATGATGGTGATTTTTGTTTAATTTTTATTCACATATTTTACTTAATTTTTTTATCCATCTAGACATTTTTCTCAACATTTTCTTTCGAAAAAAAAATACAAATCAAGGGCGATTAAATGTAGAAATTAGAAAGTGAGACAATATTCTAAAAATAGGAGTATCCAAGAAACACAAGATTTAGGAGGCAATCAAATGTACCAAATTCAAGAAAAAGCTAAATTCTTGAAAACTTAAAAAAAAAAAGTGATCATACAGTAAAGTATCCATAAGTAGGGACTAATTAGGATTAGGAAGATAAATAACTACCAAATCACAACTGAATTTACTCCCAAGTGAAGGAAAGTGTTTGATGACTTCCACTAGCTGGTGATGGATCAGTATCATTCTGGAAAACATCCTGACAGAAGTTGTTGTTTCTTAAGTTAGAGAACAATCCAGAACTTTCTGGATGTCCTTCCAAACCATGCCCTTGTGCTGAGCCAGGGTACTGAGAAGGGGAGGTTAGATTGCTGTAATGCAGACTAGGGAGCATCGACCGAGTTGGGTTTATCGGGCTGGGATGATGGATCATACGGCCCAAACCCATCTCGGGAGTCTCAGCAGACGATGATGACAGAAGAGAGAGAGCACGATCCGAGTCAAGCACTTGGTTTAGGCCGTTACAGAACAGCGATTTCTGGGTATTGGTGTTGCCGCTGTTGCTGCTGCCGCCATCATTATTGTTGGGATCGTGATGGATTGTTTGACCAGCTAGCGAAACTCCAGGAAGCGGGGATTCAGGCACTTGTAAGAACGGAAACTGCCTACTTCTGTAGGCGTGAGAATACGAGCTAGGTACCGAGCTACTCGTACTGTAAAGTGTCTGATTGCTCTCGGTTTTGACAGCACCAGACCAAGTGGTGGTTACTACTGATGAAGCTGGAATTATTGGCTGGTTGAATGCCAAAAGTCTACTACCTAAACATGTTCAAAACCATGTCAAAATGGTAGAAATGAGCGTTCACTATCGACTATATTAAAATGACCGGTTAAATCATGTGCACTTGTTATTTATGTTAAGTTGCAGATGATATTTACTACCAAGAGTCAATCGGAAACAGCCTCTTGTTATCACAAACAAGGGTACGATTGCGTACATTCAATCCCTAAACCCAACTTACGTGAGGTAAAAAGCTTTCAACTTTCAATTCATTAATCAAAAGTTTAAGTTGATGGTTGAGATCTCAGAATATGTTATACATTCTTAACACACTCGCCTCACACGAGAGCCCATTGCGCTAGAAGTGTGGATGCGCATAGGCCCTGAATATCCACTTTAAATGAGAGGTGGTTGAGATTTGAACCTGTGACCTTTTGTCATGATGGCTTCTGATACTTATCAAGAAATCAACTCAACCAAAAGTTTAAGCTGATGGTTGAGGGCCAGCCGCCCATGATATGTTATACACTCTAACATTGTGAATTGGAAAAACCAAGACAATTATGCTTGTAGACTTACTAAAACGGGAGCATATGTCATGAAGAAAAAACATTCAAACCTTGGTTAGTAGTAGAAATGAAACTTCCAGGATTCACAGGCAGGGGTTCAGGCTGAGGCTTCCTTCTACGACGATTATGACCTTCAAGACGTTTCCGACAACTCCGCTTTCCCTCGTCGAATTCCCCTAGTGCATGGAACCTACAATGTGAGTTGAAGACGTCAACTCTAAACAAATCCAGCTGATTTTATAGCTCATATTCATTTTTCGTTTGTGTACCCGACCTCATATTCACTGAGACTAGTTAAAATAATGGGAGTTTCTGGACATATGCAACATGCCCAACTGTACAAGGACCCAAAAATAAAGTCTATAAATAAGATCGAGCAAGTGGTAGAAGGTTCTGATACAAAACAATAGGGGGCCTCAACTATGAAAAAGGCTAGTAAAAGTGTAAATAAATACCTGCTGCATTGCTGACAGAAACGCTGTTCATGACCCCCAATAGTAACTCTAGGGGTCTTGGAATGCAGCTCACAAACCTTGTGACGTCGATGATAATCTCGACATTTACTAAGATCGGATTTGCACCCATCGACCAAGCACGAAATGACTTGGCCACTGCTACTTGGTGTACGAGGCCTCTTCGATGATCCAGCCGATGCAGCAAATGGGTCCATAAGAGAAGTTGTAAATCCCTTTCCAATATCACTTGATCTTCCTAGTTTCAAATCTACTAAACTCTCACCCTTTACACTCTCTGATTCAAAGTTAGGGGACCCGAAAATGGCTGAAATAGTAGCAATTCCTCCCTTTTCAAACTCACCCAAATCAAAGTAATTCCTGTTTAGATTACAGCCCATATAATAACCTTCTCCTTTACAAATCTATCCTCCCTATACTATCCTGTAATGAGAATGTGACAAAAATTAGTAAAAAAGTGTATAGTTAACCCATATACTTCAAACATTTCTGTCTTATAAAAGCTAATAAAAGGGACAGTTCACAGCCAAATAGAGAGATATAGTGTTGTCATTCAATAATCTTAAAACAGATTTTGTGATACCAACTACCATGACCCCATAGTCAATAGAATATTTCTTCAACTAAGAGCTTAAGGCTCCTATTAGTCCTTAGTAGTAATATAAAATAATAATAGGGTATAAAATTAAATTGGAATTAATCTTAACTATCAAGATAAAACTTTTGGTTGAATCAGTCCTTTTACATAGTATCGATAAACAGGTTCGGATCCAATAAGGCAATCACTTTTTCATTTCAAGGGGTGGATTTAGTGTAAGATATGATAAATTTGTTATTGGACTTGTATGCAACAAGACATGAATAAGAGGAGAATTGACTGCATACAAACCTGACGAGGTTCCATCCTAAAACCAATTGGTATTAGGAGTAGCCTATCAAGTATATATGTTAGTCAATCTCTCTCCAATTCTTCGACGTGGAATCACATGTGGGTTATTTTCCAACACGTTTAGTCCTTAGTAGTAACATAAAATAATAATAGGGTATAAAATTAAATTGGAATTAACGTTAACTATCAAGAAAAAACTTTTAGTTGAATCAGTCCTTTTATATAGTATCGAAAAACGGGTTTGAATCCAATCAAGCAATCACCCTTCATTTCAAGTGGTGGATACGAGCAAGTATCATATTAAATTTTTGGTTAGATAAATAATAGTGATTATTTTCTTAGGGGGATTAAATTAATTCTAGCAAATCAATTAGAATCAGGACAAAGACAGAGGTAAGAGGCCCTAAAGGCCCTCCATTCATAAATGAAATACAAGTAGTTTTTTAAAAAAATTAATTGCCGAACAATAAAAATGGGTGAAGAAGTTCTTAAATAAAAACAAGACAACTACTTCTACCTCATTCACATGTAACTTTTTAAGTGAAAGGTGAAAGAATTTTTTATGAATTCTTTATTCTTTCCAGCTGAAGTATCACAATCATATGTAAACAAAATAATCCACGTATGGTTTTCACATCAAAGAATTAAATAGAAGTTGATTGGGCTAATCCCTTATTATCAATTGATTTTATGGTAGAATTTTACGCAATTTACTCTCCTGGCGGACTTTATTATATAGAAGTTTAATGACAAATTTATCACGAATCACAACAAAAAAATAGAAATTTAATCGGTCTACATCACTGTCCTTTAAAAAATTAAAACAAAAAGGGTGATCTTATTGTATAAAGCTTTCACATAGCCATGACTATGAGTCCAAAGTAACTTCACTTCAAATTGAAGTGAGAGATGCTCTAATTATGTAGCAAATTCAAAAAACATTAAAGGGAATACTTATTGGATGTTGACCTTCTAGGAGTCATCAAATTTATTTTCTCTTTTCCAGAAATTTCTTCATATTAGTAGTCAGCTTACTATAACCCAAAACTCAATTTACAAAGGGCTTTTTTTTTTTTTTAAAGAATTTTGGAATAGAAAGTTAATATTCAATCAAATCTCAGTCACAACAATAAAAAGAAAAACTGCCGACCACTGGGTTAAGCACTAATTTTTGGTTCACAAAATGGTATCAAAAGCTGACAAGAAATTATTGGTTTTAAACCATCCCTTATTTAAAATGAAATATTAAGCGTCGTATATGAAAAGAGTTTGTGATGCATTCACATTTATAATTTAGGCTCTCGTGTAAGGGGCTAATAAAGTATATAACATATCTTGAGGCTCCGCCATCAGTTTAAATTTTTTATTTAAGTTAGTTCCTTGCAATTCTTAGTTCACAAAATGGATTAAGAACAAAGAAATTTAAGAAAGAATAAAAGGAGGTGAAATAGAGGGTAAAAGAAGAAGGCTTTAACAGACAAGGAAACATACTAAATTAAGACATAAGTAAAAGAAAAAATCAAAAAGAAATTAGAAAATGGGTACCTTATGAGAAACCAAGCAGATTGCTGTGATGTATATAACTTCTAGACTGTCAAATTGGGGCACAGATAATCCAAGAAAGTGGGAAGAAATAGAGAAGGCCCAAACAATTAGGAAAGGAGGATAACAATAAACATTAAACAAGAACAGCTAATGCCAAGTAAATATAAATAAAAAGAAAAAAGAAAAAAAAAAGTAAAAATAAACTCACAAAAAAGATTAGCAGAAGAAGGACACTGATGTAGGCTTCCTAACCATTCATTCTCTGACAGTGATTCCATTACAAACCAATAATATGACAACAGTGTGGATCAGGAAGAGAGAGGAAAAGAAACAAAGAAAGAAAGAGTTGGGTGTATGTAATAGGCTTTGTTTTAGCAAGACAAGAGAAAAGTAAAGCTAAGGCTAGACAACATACATTTACAATAAAGAAATTATTGACACTTTGATGGGTTTGAGGCTACACTTACACTTTGAGAGAGAAAAAGAAAGAAAAAGAATTGAGTTGAGTTGATGTATGTTAAGAAAGGCAAAACAATACAAATGGGGTTTCTTTAGGTGTTTATAAGTAGCGAGTTATGTGTTGAATTAAGTTCACAAAGACTTAACATGGGTAGTCACCCCTTAGGCTTTCTAGCCTTAATATAAATGTACTTACCTTTATATATATATATATATATATATATATATATATATATATATATATATATATATATATTTTCTGCGGTTTACATTCATATAATGAGGTATTCGATTTATGACTTTTTACTTAATTTTTTGATTAGTTTTGGCTTTTAACTTGTTTGTTGGTCAAACATCCAAAAGGCGTTTGGTAAATGATTTTTAAACTAGCTGAAAATTTAGTTTTTAAGTCAAAATGAAAAAACAGCTCTAACTAGCTTTTTTTGGTTGGATTTTAACTAGTTGGCCAACTTTTTCTCTAATAAACAACAAATAACCAATACCTAAATTTATCAAACATCTACAAAAACATCTTTATTTTCAGTAAGTAAATCAGCTAACAGTTAATCAAACAAGCCAACAAAAAAAGATAACAACCAACAATCAACCACCAATTATCAAACACCCCAGTAAATTTTAAGGAAGAGAATAAAGGAAATAACTTAATTGATTACCTATTAGAATAAGAGGATAAGTTATTAGGTTAATTAGTTTTCACTTAAAAAATCATTTTTATCACTAATGGATATTTCTTTTTTTGTCAAAGTACGATCTATATAGTGAGTTGTAAGAACTTATTTTTTTCTTGCTTTTCTGATTCTTCTAAGTATATGAGGATGATTTTTTTAATATGATTTGAGATTTACCGTTTATATATCAAATTCGAGCATTCGATTTTTTTTATAAATTTTTAATAGAAATAAAAATTCAAACAAACAATTTTAAACAAAAAAATGAAAAAAAAAAAAAGAAAACGAGTGGAGGGGAAAAGGACAGGGTGTTGTTGCTTTCAACTTTTTTTCGGTGAATTTGAAAAGTACAAGGACGGAGAAAGGTATGGTGTTGAGTACTTTCTTGTGTTCAGTGTTTCTCACATTGGATGATGTCTTCTTGCTTGGGTTTTCTTCTCCACATACTCCTTACATAAGATAGTTTTGCTATATTTTTATTTTATATTATTTTACTGGATTTTTTTATTTTTATTTAGAAAATTTTACATGGTAGTATCGAACTTTTATTAAATGCTAGTGGTAGCACTTATGTAAGATTTTTTCCACATGGTAGCATCCAGTTTATGCCTTATGTAACTGTTGTAGTATTTTCTGTTAAATTCTTGTCAATTTCCGTTTAATTTCAGCATTTTGACGTTTCTACCTTATTAAGTGTTGGTTGTTGTCTTAATAATTTGCCCTAAATGTTTGAGAGCTTCGATGAATTAAATGGTGAATTAAACGTCAAAATGGTGAATTGGACATTTGAGAGCATAAAAATAGTTTAGGATAAATTATAAAGACGACAACCAACACTTAATAAAAGTAAAAACGTCATAATGGTAAATTAAACGGAAATTGACAATAAATTTAACGAAAAATGCTACGGTGATTAGATAAGGCATAAATTGGATGCTACCATGTGGAAAAATCTTACAAAAGTGCTACCACTAGCGTTTCATGAAAGTTCGTTGCTATCATGTGGAATTTCCCTTTTTATTTTTGGCTATGACCTACAATTTTTCTTTAGTTTTTATCCATACAATTGATTTATATTTTTATTTAATTTGCACATGTCTTCCCTTCCTCGTAAATTATTCATTTTTACTCGCTTTGATTCTTTTTTGATTTATTTCAAATATTATCCTTATAGCAGATAATAGGAGACAAAGGAAGCATTTTAGTTTTATTATTATATTTAGAGGTTCAACATCTTTCTCACTTCTCTATTAAGAAAACCAAACTAGCCTTTACAAAAATACAAAATCTCCTTTAGAATGACACTTCTAGTGGGGAGTCCCTCAACAATCTATGTTCGTACAAAATTATAGATTCAATAACAGTACTTGGCTTCCTAACAGGTTTCTAAATGCCCCATATCCTAACCTAATTTAAGGATTAAAATAAGACAAAAAATAAATGGATGAAAGAAATAAGTAGTTAACATAGAGAGATAATAAGTTTGTGGATGAGATTTAAAAAAAGAAAATGAAGTCAATACCAAAAAGTAAAAAGATGCAAAATACATTAGTAGAACAAACTAAAATAAAAAGAGGTGCAGATTGAGAGGAACAAAGAGAATATAAGATATGAGCATGATGCATGAACATATATTTCTAAATAGAGTAATCTAACACAATAAAAAGACTAATATACCATCATATGTTTGAAAATTGAAATAATAATGTAGATAGACAATTATGTACTTTGAGAATTTATGCATGTGCTAATCTAAATTAAGATTCAAGTAATTTGATTAAGAATAATATAATATATATATATATATATATATATATAAAAAAAAAAAAACTCAAAAATCAATATAGTATATGTAAATAGATTAGTATGAGTTCACGTATATATATATTAGCGTCCTGAATTTGTGTTTAATAATTAGAATACATGAATTACATACACATGACGCTAATAGTGTACAACAAGGATAGATACTACCTAATGTTTTAATTTCATTTCAATCAATGGTTAGACATGGAATAGAGACTTGCCATAGCTTTAATTCAATTCAAAAGCCATGTGTAACAGTCCAAAGTCTATGAATGATTACAACAAATTTAGCAACTTCATTTCATCCATGTGAGAAATATGATATCATAAAAGCTAAACACAATTAACAGAATATCGTTCAAAGAAAGAAAAAGACAGCTAACCATCCCTTGACAAAAATTCAGTATACTCTAAACTTAATTGGGACCACATTCACATTCCAAAGTTTGATCTCATAAAACTTGTTTAGTGTGGCCAAATGCCTGCATGATTGACATTCCCACTATCCCTTACATACTATATATTTGAATTAAGAGAAATCGAGGAAAGAAAATAAAGGAATTTGAAATATGATGAGCGATCTCTCATTTGGATTATAAACAAGAAGGGGAGGAAGTTGGAGGGGATCGAGAGATTTAGAGGGAAAATATGAACAAATTTCTTTATTAATATAATCTTTCTAAAAGTGGAAAAATTTGAAGAGAAAATACTGATTGGAGGGAAAATACCAATTTTCCTTTCTTTTTCCATGTCTTCCCTTCTAAACAAATAAGATGCACTCTCCCTCCTTATCCTTTCCCTTCCTTTACCTTTTTTTTCCTTTCATTCATTTTTTTTTCTGCCAATTTTCTATCCAAATATAGTGTTAGAGTTTGCCCTATTGACTAAAAGAACTCTTACGTAAAATGATTAAATGTGACAAACGGTTGACATAGTATATAAAAAAAGCAGCTATACTACTCAATACACATATGGTACTTGCAAAAGTCATCTAGAATTGTATAATTTTAGCTCATGAAGTAATGTATGCATGTATGTGTACCTTGACATGATGGCATTCTTTTAGTACTGATCTGATCGATGGTTAGCAAATCAGGCAAGCAATTCCCAAATTGGTATGCCAATTTGGGTTGTGAATATCATGATAGTGAATTTCGGTATAGGTGAAGCTCACTCGAATAGTTACATGCATGGATAACTAGACGTCAATAAACCAACTTAAGTGAAAGTTCGCTTAAGTTAATTAGTGGCTGTACCTCTTAGATATTTGATATATCTTATGAAGCCCCTTACATAAGTGCCCTTAATTAAAAGTGTCGATACAAATTAAAATATGTAATCAGGGACGGAGAAAGGATTTTGGAGGCCATATTTGTCTTTCAAAATGGGCCTTTTATTGTATAAAAAGATTAAAGAAAATTCTACTTCAAGAAAAATAATTCAAGATAAAATGTATTGTATAACATTATATTCTAAAATTACTCAAATATAAAAAAATTTACAAATAAATCACTTACAAAGCATTGCTTAGAACCAGGCCTAAACAACACCATTTAACATTTAAAGCCTCTTATTTTGGGGGCTTTAGGCATTCGACTACCCGGCCTATGCTTAGAACCGGCTCTACATGTAATGCATGCAGATTTACGCTTGTGACTTGCTCTGATACCATTTTAATAAATTAATTAATTCAACTAATTAAAAGTTTAAACTAATAGTTGTAGTTCTAGAATATTTAATATGTTGACTTTAATTTCATAATTAGTTAAATTAGTTGATAAATATATGGATAACCACTTACTAATATGAAAGATATGAAGAAGCCAACCAAATCATTCCTAATTCTCATCTTATACATCTCAATCTGGGTCCTACAAGAAGCAATTAGAGATGCTTATTAGATCAACTTCCATGAGGACTTGTAAAGAATTAATGGTTTTAGACGAAACAAAATTTACTTACTCCTACTGATGTTGTTCAGAAGAGTGCAATGAAAGTAAAAGGGTCCCACCATATGGGTTTTAGGTTTTAGCAGTGGCAACTAAATGTCCTGATTTGGGTCATCATGTTGATTTCGAGTTAGCTGTTTTGGGTCGGTTTGTAATTGGGTTTTCAGTTTTGTCTTCATATTGTTTTTTGTAAATCATTTTTAAAATTGGGTCAAATCGGATTCAGTTACAACAACATCGGGTAACTTTTGAATCATTAGATCTATTTTAAACACTTCTGGTGACAAGTGGGTGGCAATGTGCTTGGGTTTCCAGGCCGGCCCAAGTGTATTAAATTCAATCCTACAAGGCAGAGACTAATAAGTAATAACTACTGATGAGTGATGAGAGTATTAAAAGCTTCATTGGCAGCTCTTGCTGTCCAGCATTTAAAGGAGACCCTCCTTTTGTAAAGACTAGCTGTTCAATCATTCAACTGTAAACATGACATAAAATTGTAAACCTAGCTACAAACCTTAATTTATTTGCCAAAAACACTCGGATTAATTTATTCAAACTTCTGTTCAATATCAACTTTGATAGGATACTCCCGTGGTTAATTAAATATTATTTCTTCTGTTTTGTTAAAATTGCTACATTAACAATTAATACTACAATAAGAATAAAGGTGAAAAAAAAGTATGAGAGTGAACTTGTGACTTGTTTATTTGATAAATCATCTTTTCTATAGCAAGGTATTTCATCTAGTCTTTTTACTTCGGTTTATCCTATAATAAAAACAAAATAAAATTTGATGACTTATAAGTACCTTAAAAACTAGCACTTAACTTAAAGTGGTATGGTACAATATACTACTCCCTCTAATTAATTGTTAATTTGGTTTTTTAAAATTATATTTTATTTTTAATTTATATGTCAAAATATATTGAAGTAGAATCTTATTTGATTCATCTCAATATAAATTTTATTAATATTAATTTTTTATAATTTTAATTATGCACAATTAGATATAGTAAAAATTAAATTAATGCATTGAATACCGTGCAAAAATGTAGTTAAGTGTTTTTTTATCATTTTAAAGGTCATTTAACTTATATGATATAACTATGCACATTTTTATATATATATATATATATATATATATATATATATATATATATATATATATATATATATATATATATATATATATATATATATATATATATATATAATAATTGATTAAATAACCTTTAAAATGATAAAAAAATATATCAGCTAAATCATGTAAGTTAAGTGAAAATATCGGGTTTTGAATCAATGGAATGCTGTAAAAGTCAAAAAATGTAAACCAAATTTTAATCATTGGTCAAAAAAAGTTGGATTTAATTACAATTATATTTGATTTTTTTTGTTTTTCTGAATTAAGTCATTTATAATCTCTTGTCTATATTTCTTTAGATATGCTACATTATATTTTAAAAATTCACTTAAATTATATAAGGTAGGCACTAGCAAATTTAAATCACTTCAACAAAATTAATTTTTAGTGGCATATATATTTAGTGACATTGAAAAAATAATCATTGATTTATATTTTTAGTGTCATAATTATTAATTTTTTTATTTATTTTGAATTGCATTATACTCCCTTCGCTTTCATTTGCTTTTCTCAAATTGAATTTACGAATTTTAGTGTCAAACTTTAACTATGATTTTTTATCGATCTATAGAATAAAAAAATACATTCATGTGAGATCTTGATATGTTCATCTTTAATATATATTTTCAAAATATAAACGTTTTAGAATTTTTAAAAACTTACAATTAAAAATTATTTGACTTTTATGTTTGCATTAGCATCTGCGCAAAAAATTAATGGGAAGAACAAATGAAAACAGAGGAGTAAAACGATTTAATGATACTTTATTTGACATTTAATTTAGTGACATATGTAATTATCGCTATAGCCTATAGTGACATGTATGAGAAATATCACTAAATTCAATATCGCGAAAAGTTTTAATATGATTTTTTATTATGCTGCTAAATAGTCTAATAAATATTACTAAATTCACTATATATATATATATTATTAGAAATATAAGGTAACGACATTTAAATTAAATTTTACTATATAATTTAAATAAAAATATATTTTATTGTAATGTTTGGACAAATGAGTGAGTGGATAGGAAGTATAAATATTTTTAGATTTTAGCGTAAAATCACTAAATGTTGGTGGAATTTAGAAAATTGACGAGTCTAGTCCGATGCCCGGCTAAAAGCAGACGTTGAACATTGACAGCTCCAATTTAATGCTTTCTAAGTTTAGCACCAACACAATTATTGTTAGTTGAAATGTCAAATTGCCAAGAATGTAACAATTCAAACAATAGTAAAATTTTACGGTTGAAACTTGAATCCTTACATTTTTACTCAATAAAATCAATAAGAGAAATTTGAATTTATTAAGAGATCAAATCGAGTTTTGTTTTAATTGGAGATTATGTATTATATTATATGAATAATTTTAAGTTTGATTTTTATCTAACTCTTGTCTGTTCTGAGCTTTTAAAAATAAATGATAAGTGGGGAGTATCATTTAAAGCAAATACCACTTTACTAGATAAGGTTCTAAGTTATTTCTTATTCTCTTGGTCTATCGTGTAATAAAAAAAGAAAATTTAACTAGAATAATCCAACATTTTTATGATTTTTCTACATATTCTCAGCTAGTGATTAACCGGTGAATAATCCTAACTTTGGGGGTTTTTTCTTAAAGTAAACCTGGTAAACAGATGACTTATTAATTGCTATAACAAGTTTTATTTTTTTTAAAAAAATAAATTTAAATTAAAAAAAAAACTGTTAACAAAATTTTTGATTTTTTTTTATTCAGTATGTAACTTTTTTAAAATTTTTCTCTAATTTTATATTAATTTTCAATTTACTTTTTTAGTAAATTACCTGCTATAACAAATCATCGGGCTACCCCAATTTACACTAGGCAAATACCCCCTAAAATTGAAATTATTTTTGGTTAATCAATAGGTGAGATTATTGTAGGAAAATCATGAAAATGTTGAATTATAATATGATAATAAATAAGTGAGAAAATTTATTGTTATCATATCATAATTAGTCATTGACCAATTGAGTTGAGGCTTGAGAGCATAAATTTTTAAATTATTTTTTTTAGTACAGTTTGTACAAAGTTAGCTAAGTGGGTAGATTAAACGAAGAAGGTAAATAAGAGGTAAGGAGAATGAAACTCAAGATTTTTTTGAGAAAAGTAATCTTGTCTTAACTTTTACTTTAACTGAGACAAAACTGGAGTAATTGTTAAACTTAAAAATTATTTGTTTAAGCATAATTAATTTGTTCAACTCCTATTAGTCAAATTAAATAATGCAATCAAAATTAAGTCAATTATCAATAAAAAAAAATCAGTCTAATTTAATTATCCAGTACTAATTACCAAACAAGCTGAATAAAGCAATGTAATAGGTGGAATGGAACATGGTATTGTGGTCTCTCTAAAAATGGACGGTGAATTTATTCAAGAGGAGTAATATAATTATGAACTAAGTCAAAGAAATCACATGAGCAACTAACTCTATTAAGAGTGATAGATTTTGAAGCTATAACTATTAATTACTCAGTATTGACTTGTGTACTTTTAGACTTAAGACAACATTTAAGCCTCATGAATGTAATATAACCTAAAACTTTAAACACTGCAAGTAATGAGGTGGAGCAAGCAACATAATTCTACCATATACACTCCAAAGGGAGATATAGTATGTATCACAAGAGAAGGAAAATTTAAATTTTATAAAATGTTAATTTTGATTCAGCTATGATAATCGATAAATTAAAGTTTTAAATGACACTTTAATAGTTTAAAATAAGATTATTTTATATTTTTATGTGCACTCAACATATTAATCATATATAGCACGATTCAAGGATTGAAAGTCTATTAAAATATATTATTATGAAGACTGACTGAGTAAATTTGAATTGCGTTTACTTTTTTCTTGTACTTGCTTCTTTATTGTTTATCGTGTACTTTTAAGTTGTCATAGAGTTCATTTGTGATAATTTTGAAAGTAAAGAATAACATTTTAAAAGTGGAAAGAAGAATAGTTCTTATTTTCTATTGTTAGAAAAACTATTTAACTTCAACAACTTATTATGTACACATGTTTTTTAACAAAGAATTACTAAAGATTTGATGATTTCTGGAGTTTTGTTTTTGAAAAGATAATGTTTTCTTTCTTTCTTTCATTACTTAGGGGCATATTCAATATATACATGTATAATGTAACTGACTCAAGATAACTGCCTAATAACTGCCTAATAACTGACTAAGGATAACTGCCTATTGCATAAACTGCCTAAAGTAACTGTGAAATGTATAAACTGCTGCTTTCCAATACTCCCCCTCAAGTTAGGTCGTGGGGTCACCGATGCCTAACTTGCATAGAGTGTTGTTGAAGACCTGTGATGAAACTCCTTTTGTGAGAATGTCGGCTAGTTGGTCTTTAGATCTGATCAAGGCAAGACGAATGACCTTGCTTTCTAATTTCTCCTTGATAAAGTGTCGATCGATCTCTACATGTTTCGTTCGATCATGTTGGACTGGATTTTTGGAGATGCTTATTGCTGCTTTGTTATCACAATATAGAAGGCTGGCCTGTGTCTGATGAAAGCCTAGCTCTCCTGGAAGTTTCCTAATCCATAGAGTCTCTGTAACTCCTTTTGCTATCCCTCTAAATTCTGCTTCAGCACTGGACAGGGCAACCACCTTCTGTTTCTTACTCTTCCAGGTGACTAGATTACCCCCTACAAGAGTGAAGTATCCTGAAGTAGACTTCCTGTCGTCCCGATCACCAGCCCAATCTGCATCTGTGTAACCAATAAGATCAAGATTATCATTCTTTAAGTAGAGGACTCCTTTATTACTGGTTCCCTTTAAGTATCTCAGGATCCTCAGGACCGCTGCCATGTGCTCCACTTGAGGTTGATGCATGAACTTGCTTACAATCCCTACTGCGTAGGCAATATCTGGTCTCGTGTGGGATAAGTAAATCAACTTTCCCACTATCCGTCTATAGCGATCTTGGTCTGCCGCTTCTGCCCCTTCAACAATTTGTAGACCATGATTAGCTACCATAGGTGTATCCGCTGGCTTGCAGTCTAACATGCCTGTTTCTGCTAAGAGGTCTAAGATGTACTTTCTCTGATTGATGAATATCCCCTTCCTTGACCTTAGAACTTCTATTCCTAGGAAGTATTTCAGTTGTCCCAAATCCTTCATCTCAAACTCTTGGAATAATTTGCTCCTGAGACGGTCAATTTCCTTGGGGTTGTTTCCGGTAATCACCATATCATCTACATAAATCACGAGGCATGTAATTTGTTTTCCACTTCTCCTGAGAAATAGGGTATGATCTGAGTTGCTCTGTTTGTAGCCAAATCTCTTCATTGCTGCAGTGAATCTACCGAACCACGCTCTAGGGGATTGTTTTAAGCCATATAGTGCTCTTTTAAGTCGACATCCCTCTCCTTGGCTATACTCATCTGAATACCCGGGTGGTGGCTTCATGTATACCTCTTCTTCAATCTCTCCATGTAGGAAGGCATTTTTCACATCAAATTGAAACAGAGGCCACTCTTTATTTGCTGCTACGGAGAACAGGACTCGAATGGTGTCGATTTTAGCCACAGGTGAGAAGGTTTCCGAGTAGTCTACCCCGTAAGTCTGTGTGTACCCTTTAGCAACAAGCCTTGCTTTATACCTCTCAATGGTTCCATCAGCATGATATTTGACTGAGAAAACCCATTTACATCCAACCGTCTTCTTATCACTGGTAATCTGCACTTCTCCCACGTTTCGTTTTTCTGGAGAGCCATGATCTCTTCGTTCATAGCTTGCTTCCACTTTGGTTCTTGAAGGGCTTCTTCAATGGTGTTCGGAATGGTACTGGAATAAAGGGATGCATTAAAGACAACAGCTGTCTGTGAAAGTTGTTCATCATCCGGTCTACCAACAGGATATCGGGATCTCTGGGATTCATACTCGGGATCATACCTCTTCGGGGGCATTCCTCTCGTACTTCGAGGGGGCAAATTGTATTTCCTGGGGACAACACCACTCCTTGGCACAATATAGTCAGTGGATATATCAATGAGAGGAGCAGTAGGACTCGGTGTTACCTGACTCGGGCTCGGTGTTACCTCTCTGTCGGCCGGATGCTCAGGGATTGGATGCTCAGGGACTGGAGTAGTAAACTGAGGAGATGAATCAGTGACAATGTCTGTGGCAATATCGGTGGTAGTACCTACTTGCTCTTTGGGAGCTCGACTGTCAGCCAAAGGATGAGTCAACCAGCTGAGGTCCTCACTCATACTCTCCCCCTGAGACCGAGGGTGGGTGTAGTAGGAAGAATGTTCAAGGAAGTCACAGTCCATGGTGGTGTAAAGTTTGTGATGGACAGGGTCATAACATCGATAGCACTTTTGCGTAGTTCCGTACCCAAGAAACACACATTTGACTGCCCGTGGTTCAAATTTAGTGCGGGCTCGTGATGGAAGATGGACATACACAACACACCCAAAGATGCGAGGAGGAAGGGAGTGAGATGAGGGAACAGGAGTAAACTTATTTAGTATGGCAAGAGGGGTCTGGAATTGGAGGATTTTTGTGGGAAGTCGGTTTGTGAGATAGGTGGCAGTAGCAATGGCCTCAGGCCAAAAGTGTACAGGTACATGAGTGTCAAACATGAGAGCCCGTGCGACCTCAAGAAGGGTACGATTTTTGCGTTCAACAACCCCATTTTGTTGAGGAGTGTCGGGGCAGGAAGTCTGATGAATTAGGCCATGCTCAAGGCAAAACTGTTTCATTGCAATAGAGATATATTCACCACCATTATCTGAGCGAAGTATTTTAGGTTGTGCATGGAACTGGGTGAGAATCATGTTATAGAATTTTACAAAAACATCAAAAACCTCAGATTTGTGTTTCAAAAAATAAACCCAGCACATTCGAGAACAATCATTAATAAATAACACAAAATATGAAAAACCATGAGAGTCAGTATGTGGGGCTGGGCCCCATACATCAGAATGCAAAATATCAAAGGGTTTTGGAGCACGGGTATTACTAGGAACATAGGACTGTTTGTGACTCTTAGCTAAGATACAAGTTTCACAATCTAGAGATGCATTACAACTATTAAGTGAAGGAAAAAGTCGTTTTAGATAACCTAAGGATGGATGACCTCGATGCCAAGTCCTCAATTGGTGAACATGAGATCTATGAGCATATGAGCAAGCATTGCACCACTATTTTGAATCACCTCATCGACATAGTATAGTCCACCTCTTTCAGTACCACGCCCAATGATTGTTCCCGTCTGAGCATCCTGCACAATACAATTAGCAGAGGTTAACAGCACAGTGCAGTTTAAGTCCTTTGTTAACTGACTAACCGATAATAATTTATGAGACAAACTGGGAATTAACAAACAATTTTTAAGGTGAAGAGAAGGGGAAATATTGACTGCCCCAGCTTGGGCAACTGGTATATACTCCCCATTAGCCGTCTGGATATGGGTTCGATTAGTCGGATGGGTGGATAAAAGATCACTGGGGTCAAAGGTCATCGTATCGGTCGCCCCACAATCAAAAATCCATTCAGAGCTTGCATTATGGCTAAGAAGGCCTTTGGGAGTAATATTTTGTGGGCCAGGAGAGATATTGGGCCGAGGAAGGGTAAGTGGGCTGGAATGTGAGGGTGGACGGGAGTGCGAGGTGAGTTTTAGGGTTTTTTCATTATAAAAAGGATGGTGGGGGTAAGTAGGGTTGGCCTGCCCTTCCCCATGCCCTTGTCTGACGGCTATTATCGCTTTCTCTTCCCATTGCTGTTCCTCACCATTGACGGCTCCCTGTTCTGGGGTTACTGTCGCCTCTCCTTCTCCTTTGCTCCATCCTCCCAGTTCACCTGACTTGAGACATGATGTCGGTTGATCGGCAGTACTGAGGTTAGCCTTGCCGCCGGTCTGGTTTGCCGGTGCCTTGGTGGCGGCTCTCCTTTTCTGTAGATCATCCCACCACTCGGGGTACCCCACAAGTTTGAAGCATCCCTCCTTTGTATGCCTGGAACCACCACAGTGAGTGCAACGGAGTTTCCTCCGGTCATCCTCTTCTCGGCTTCTTTGGAAGGGTTTGTTTCTCGTGGCTAAACCCGATCCAATCTCTGAGGGACGAGTTCCCGGTGATGAGACGCCGTTCATAATGTTCCGGCGTGTGATCTCCCTTCTGATTGATGCGTAGGCTGTCTCCACCATCGGTAAAGGTTCACTGTTGAGAATATCTCTTCTTTCTTTGTCTAAATTGTCGTTAATCCCCGTGAGAAATTGATACAATCTTTGTCTTTGGATATATTTGTTGAATTTTGTTATATCTTGTGGGCATGTCATGGGATTTGGCATTCTCCGATCGATTTCTTTCCATATTGTGTTGAGTTTACCGTAGTAAACTTTGATATTGTCGTTGTCCTGCCTTAATGTTGCTGCTCTTGAACTTAAGTCGAAAATTTGTAGTTCGTCCCTACCACATCCTAAGAGACTTTCGATCCCTTGCCATAGGCTGTGTGCTGTTGTGTAGTCTAGGAATTGGTTTACAATATCTCCGTCTATGTTCTCAATTATCCATGCTATAACCATGGCATCTCGTTGTTCCCATTGGGTGTAATTCGGGTCTGATGGTGGTGGGGGTCCGGCAGTGATGTGATTGAGCCTCCCCCGACCACCAATTGCTACGTGCATTAGCTTGCACCATTTCGTATAATTGTGGTATGTGAGTTTTTCTGAAATTTTAAGTGATGTTGGGTTTTCAGTTTGGTTGGTTATTTTGTGGAGTTTCTGGAACATTTGTTCCATCTGTTCCAATGACATTAGGGTTTGTTGTGTTTGCTCTTCTGATACATCGGCCATTTGCAAGATAAGAAACGGTAGATGATGAGCCCTTCTCGGATCTAAACCCTATGGCTCTGATACCATGAAGATTTGATGATTTCTGGAGTTTTATTTTTGAAAAGATACTGTTTTCTTTCTTTCTTTTATTACTTAGGGGGATATTCAATATATACATGTATAATGTAACTGACTCAAGATAACTGCCTAATAACTGACTAAGGATAACTGCCTATTGCATAAACTGCCTAAAGTAACTGTAAAATGTATAAACTGCTGCTTTCCAATAATTACAAGCTTTTTTAAGATAAATTAATGTGTAAATATGTTAATTAGTTTTATGACACTGTTGTCGAAGGGCTAAGCAAAAACTACCAAATAATTTAATGACTCTGCCCTTTTTATATTTGATACTCCCTATTATTTTATTCAAAATCTTGATCACTTGCTATGTCTTGTACACTCTAAGCATATACTTCATCATATATCTTTGAGTATTTAAGGTTTTTTGTTTTCACGGCTAGTGCGAATGGACATGTTATACATGTTTAAAACCCCTTTTTTTATTGTATTTTATGTGTTATCCATATGCACTATGAAGGCTTACTTTTTGATGTACTGTAGGCTTTTTTTAGATTGTTAATATTTTTTCTATTGGTGTTGTTGTTTTAGATCTCAAATTCGCCTCTATTATAATTGGTTATATAATTACACAATTTTTGTACTTTGTTCAACCAATTACATTTTTTTTACTACTGATAAGAAAATCAATTTCAATAATTATATAAACTTCTCCTCTACTCATTATTATATACCCCCTTCGTTTCTTTTCAAATGTCTTTTTTTTTCACGTTTGTTAATATACTAATTTAATTTTTAATATCTCTAAATGTGCATAATTAAAAATTATAAAAAATAAATACTAATACACTTTATGTTGAGATGAATCAAATAAGATCCCATTTAACTATGTTTTAATTTATAGATTAAGAATAAATTACAAATAAAGAGTGACGAATGAATAGTACTCAAAAAGCAAATAGGACGTTTGAAAAGAAAACGAAGCTAGTATTTTTATATGTTTTTGCGACTCTCAATTTTCATGATATACTTAATTCATTTCTATTATCTTGTTATATTAAGCCTTCTTCTTCCCTTTCCAAGCTAATCACAAAGTTTAAATCTTTCATTTTTCTTATTGATGTATTTTCGAATTTTTTTTATGAATGACTAAATAAGTTTTTATTACATATTTTCTCTTCAATCTACAACACAAAAAACAATATTTTTTTTTCTTTGACTATTTTTGTGAGAAACTGTCTCTTAAAGAGAAGAACTCAAAACAAGAAGCTCACATTTTTATTTTTTCTTTAATTTGTCTTAATTTAATTTATATACCTAATACATCTCTAAAAAAAATCGTGTCTTGTAACAATTTGTAAACATTATTACGCTCAGGCAATAATCCGTACACTTTTCCCCTTCACAGTTGTCCCCAACACCAACAGCAAACTGAAAAAAAGCTCCTGTCACCCAAATTCAATTGAACGGGTCCCATTCTAATTTTTAATTTTTTATAAGAAGTCCCCTCAATTCCTCATCCGGTCATCCCTAACAATTTGGTACATTTCTTATTTTTTGAGTTTTTTTTATATTATAAATAATTTAAATTTATATTTTCAATTTTTAATTTCATCCACATTTTAATCTATCTTTTCATTAAGTCTAAATAAATCTTTCTTCAACTTAATATTAAATTATTTTTATTTCAATTACATATTTTTTTCACTCATCCTTCTCTTTATATATTATTTTATATAAAAAATTAATAAAAATATCAGCTTAAACTTTTAATTTTTTTTGACACTACATTAAAAATGTAATATGTGGCACCATATACTGCATTGAATGGATATATTGCAATTAATCCTTTTGAGTTTCGGCTTTTTTCCTTATGCCTCATATACGTAATCATTTATAGCTCATTAAGTTGTTAAACTTGACTCGTGGAAGTTCCTACACCATTTATTTTCCCTACGAATCAAAGCTAAGCAACCATGCATAGATTTGAAAATTACTAACCCGATTGATTTCCCTCATATGCGAATTTGATGAAGATTATGTGAGAGCATTGGGACATCTGATATGAATAAATTAAAAATGATTTACACACTTCTTTTAAGGTAGGAACATCATTTTTAACATGATATCAGAGCTGAAGGTTAGGTTTGAAAAGAATGGTGTTCTTATGCTAACTGATTTCTCCCACATGCAAATTAACAAGGTTCCCATGTGAGGGGGTGTTGAGACGATTTATCCCAAATCGAAAAACTAATTAAAAGATAATATGCGCAATTTATAAGTCAGTAAAGTCCTTCCTTCCATTGTCATATGATTTTGAGATGATATCTCTCTAACTATAAATAAAAAAACAACCATACAACCACAAAACAAATTACCATCATTTTATAACATGCATGCTATTTACTCACCCACCCACCCACCCACCCAATCAAACAACAACTAACAAGAAATGGAGATAGCAAAGCCTTAGCTAAGACTTGATTTTAGAAGTTGTTCACATTTTGGTTTGTGTTGTCTAACTTTTACTGCCAAAAATTCCGCACGACATGTCAACATCTTTGATCAACTCTTTATTGCGGTACAATGCACATGTTTACATCTTCTTCTTTCATCTCTCACTCAACCAAAACAAAAATAATGTAATAGAAAACAACCAAACAAGGAAAATATATAGCCTTCTTAATTTAATTTAAATTGAGGATAATGATCCAAAAACATTTTATTTTTCTTTTTCTAGCTAGATTATTATTAGCTAGCTCAAACAATTATATAAACATATCAAAGATTAAGATAATATATTGAATATCATGAATTACAAAAATATAGTAAATAATTCCAACCAAAAGAAATATGTAGCAATTTTTAAGAAGCTGATTGTTAGAGTATATAACATATTTTGAAGTTTCAACTATCAGTTTAAACTTTTGGTTGAACTGGTTTCTTGATAACTAACTAAATTAGTGACGTTAAGTTATTCCCCCTACTTAAAGTTCCCCAAGAAGAAACATAATTGTTGCGTGTTCCGTACAAGTTACAACTACTAAGCGAGTACTTCTGGAATTAGGACGGGAATGATGGGAAGATATCAAACATAATGATTCCTTGCTTCCAAAGAATTTCCCTCCATATGCCTACAAAGCTTGAGTTCTTCAAAGATCGTTAAGAGACATAAGTTGTCCTTTGAAGTTGTTAGTAAAGAGTATTAATAAGAGAATTAGATTGAGTTGGAATACTTTCTTAGGTAAGATTATTATGAGTTCGATCGTTAGAATAGGCTCGACTTATTGTGAATGTCATTAATATTAACGGTGAGATACGAGGTGCACACTTCTTAAGCCAAGGAGATATATAACGTTTCAAAACTATGTGGCAATGGAAAAATGACTCTAATAATTTTAAAATATGTACATTATCTTTAATTTTTCAACGTGGGACAACATCGATTCTCACTTAACCCTCCCATTTCCTCAATCTAATAAGTTTAATGACTCTCTTGTGAGAAAGTCTAGCTAAGCCAGGTGATTTGCCCAATCCAAATAATATGTTAAAAAAAAATTCTGAGATATTAATTTTACGACTTAAATAGATAATTCTGAAACTTTATAGGGTGGACTAAATCATTTTGTCAAAAGTCAATTAGAAATTGGCTACCTAAAAATTTAGGATGTTCTCCGCCATACAAGTAAATCTATTTTATTTTTTTGCTTTTTACCTTGTAGGATTAATATTGAACCACTATTTTATGAGAATATAAGGAGTTCATGTTGCAAGGAAAACAAAGTGAAGTAAGTTAAGTGAACCGATCAATAAAAAAATCATTGAGGGAAATTATATATTGTCATTTCAATATTATCTCAATCATTTTATAACATATTAGTCCAATCAATAAAAATAAGATCACAAACATAACTTAAAAATAATATTTTATTTTTTCATAAAATATTAATATTAATAGCAATTTTAAAAGAACAGAGATATTAAATAATATATTTGTATTAAATTTGAATTTGATCAATTTGGATTAGGTAAATATTTAATAATTATAATCGCAATTTGTCAATACTGATGAAGTACTGAAAAACAGTTAAATAATTAGCTCCTCACAAAATACTACTTCAATGAGAACTTGCAAATCTTTTTACTCGTAAGCCAAAACCACTCATAGACGTAGCTTTTTAAGTAATTTTTGACTATTTTTTCAATTTTTTTTTTCTAAAAAATAACTTATAATTAATAAAGTTTTTTTCGAAACATAACAGTTGATGAACAAAAATGATTGTAAGGATGTAGTTGATGAATTCTAAACCAAAAAACACTCGAATATGATTGTTCAAGTGATTATTGTATATTTTGTAATGTTTAATTGTTTAATATATGAAATTCTCACGGGTTAAATAATAACTATTAATTTTTCAAAATTATGATACAGGTTGAGTACAATTTCAGCGATTATTTAAAAATAATTAAAATTTATTTCTAACAGATGAACATCAGTTAGGTTGAATCAATATAATAATGCCAAGTTTTCAAAACATATACTAATAAGATAAGATAGAGAAATTTAATGATTTTGTGGATGTGAGAAGATGATATAAAACCATAATTAAAAAAGAAAATGTAATAGAATTAAAAAAAGACAAATGAATGTAAAGTGTGTCAAATTTAACATGACGGAACGATTACTTTTTTTTCTATTAAAATCATTTAATCAATCAATATAATACGTATATTTCATTAGTTTGATTCATTAATTATCTTAATGTTTAATTTGCCGATCTCTTTAATTCAAAAATGGTGTTCGGAAAATGGTTACTCTATAGTTGATTTATATGGTTAATTTGACCAGTTAATTTTATATACGTTGGTAAAGACAATTTATTATAAATTAATTAATTCATAAGAACAGTTATTTTAACTTGTTAATTAATCAAAACACGCTAATATTAAATGATTTAACCATAACTATCTATTTTTACCACTTAAATAAGTTAAAATTATTCGATCCCAAAAACTCTTTTATTATTAGCTATTGCAATCCTAAATGGTCCCTTCCAAATCAGAAATGACAACTTAATTAGAAAATATATGAGAAAGAACGTCCGCATGCAAGTCATGGTTTAAAAATAGACTTAAAAAGGAATAAACACTTTTAGACTAAAAATCCACCTTTTGGCTTATATGTAAATATTTATACGTCATTATAATTACTTAAAATTATCTTTATACCTTACTTAAATCGATTTAATTAAAGTTAAAGGATTTGTGCTTAAATATATTCATAGGTTGTGGGCTTTAAATGTGTAGAGATTCGTTTTATGACTAGTATCTATGATAAGCCGAATACCAGTCACAAGTTATTATATATATATATATATATATATATATATATATATATATATATATATATATATATATATATATATATATAAAAGTTATGATCCTCATCAAAGAAATGAAAATAGTATTATTATGATATTTTAAATAGTTAATCGTCTTTAAATTATTTTTCATCTATTTATTAACTATATTAGTAATCAACTGAATTTGACTCAAAAAAAAAAAAAAACCTAGCATAAAAAATGATTTAATATAAGAATCTCGATAGAAGAAAGTGTATTTTTACTGGGTTGGTATCGATAAAAGAGATAGAAAATGTCTAAGCAAGAAAGCATGAGTCATGCACACCAAAAGGCAATATGCTCTTGCCAAAAGGGAGTAAACAGTAGAAAGTTATGAAAGCAGTTGCTGGAAAAGGCATTACTTAATCTTTAAACTAATACTTCCACTTCAATTATATATCATCCATTATCCAAACACTCCTTTTCACTTCCTTATATTTAAATACTTTCATTTTGAAGCAGCAACATCCACTTAGCTTTTGCTGGGTCAGAAGCTTTCATAAGACCGCCTGTCCTAAATAAAAGACTTGCATCAAGACAACAAAACAACAAAAAAAAACTTAATTTTAGATTTTTAATTCATAATTTTTGGTTTTGACTAAATTTTATTAAGTTAACTGTCACTAATGTACCGCCTAGTATTCTCTGCCTTTTATCAAAATTTAAAATCAATAATAAGCGATAAGCACTCAACTTATATGGCAAAGAAAACATTGCCTTAGTCTTTTTAAAACTTGCACATTAAAGTTTTTTAATTGCTTTTGTCTCCCTTTTCAGTGAACTATTATCAAACTACAAAGGTTAATTAAAATAGCAAATTAGAGGAGAAAGAAAGGAATGGAAAGAGAAGGAAAAGAAAGGGAAGAAAAGATAGGAAAAATATACATTGTTTTTATAGGATAAAAAGGGAGGAAAAAGAAAGGAATTTTATTATCTTTTCAAATTTTTTCTTTTTTGAGAGATTTGAATATTAATAAAATAAAGAGATTTTCCTTTCAATTCTTCAAAATATCTTTTTTCCTTTTTTCTATCCAAATAAAAAAATCTTCATGCTTTAAATCATTTTCTTACTTTTCCCTCATCCAAACAAGACTTGGAGACCAAATTTGTTTGTCCATGTCATTTGATTGCCTTGGAATTTTGCTTCTTCACTAGAATGAGAATCAGTAATTTGATGATTGGAACATTACAATGAGAATTGATAACTCTAACTAGAATGGTGAATATAATAACATAAATATAATAAATTACCTTAAAATGTGTCATTATAGTTTATTTTTATTGTTATTCTTTATCCATTAGTACATTTAGTTAATTTTTGCATCATAAACTATCCTAAAATTCTTAACTATCTCAAGACCCAACTTGTATTTTGAGCTTCCTTTCACTAGTTATACAAACCTAGCGAATCTACATCAGTGTAGCATATAGTGAAAATTAGAAAAAAAATTAAGTAATTTTAACAAAAAAAAATAAAAAAAAGCTTTGGATAAACTTAATTCCAAAAATAAGCATCTTCATGTCCGAATCTAAGGTCAGGTATGTTCACAAATGCTAACAGTGAACAAAAAAATTGGTGAAAATTGTTTGTTCGCAATTATAAACTGCGAACCAAAGAGAAACAATGTCATAACGTTAGATGGGACAAAAATTGGAAAATATGATGTTCGCAGTTAGTAACTGCGAACAAAACATGACTTTCATTTTTTTGTCTCATCTAACGTTATGACATTGTCTCCCTTTTATTCGCATTTAATAACTACGAACAAACAATTTTGACTTTTTGAACCAATTTTTTGTTCACTGTTAACAACTGCAAACATACCTGGCCTTAAGCTCGAACATGAAAACGCTTATTTTTAAAATTAACTTTACTCAAAGCTTAAATTTTTTTTTTTGTCAAAATTACTTATATGTTTCAAATTTTCGCATATAGTTAAGTCCTATGGAGGGGAAAAAAGAAGATGACCTAAACATATCAGAATTCTTTTCATGGCATCAAAGTGAAGATCATTTTGATGCAGACCCATTGCATGATCCAACGTTCCAAACCATCCAAACCCTATTTCGGGGAAAGTATAGACAGATGTCCATTAATGATAATATAATGGAATAATACTTCTAAAATACTAATGTGAGTTTCACAAAAAAAAAAAAAAATACAGGTGTTACACTTTTGAAGGAAAATTCCGCCTCAACTAAGGGGAACTTTTAAACTCACAAAACAACAAATGATAAGAGATACCTATGAACATTCTAGTTGTTATAATTAATAAGTAATGCTACCACTTTACATCCTAAAGGTGCTTAGCTGCTAAATTAAAGGCCGCCATTCTTATTTCCTTTTCCATATTTTAATCCCTTCAGTGAATTTGTTAAATACATACCCCATGGATTTGATTGTCGTAGCCACGCACGTATTTTTTTTACCAATAAACATACAATAAAAGATGTCACTGGGACCGTCACTGTGTAGGAAAGCAAGAGTCCTGCACACCAAAATGTTCTCACCTGAAAAAGCCAGTGAACAGTACAAAGTTACTCATGATTTATGCAAGCACTAACTAGAAAAAGGCTTAATCTATAAACAAATACTGCAGTTCAACTATAAATTATCCATAATCTATCAAAGAACTCTATATGGCCAAACATTCTTTTTCCTTCCCTCATTTTAAAATTCAAAAGAATTGAGGTTTTGTGAGATACATCCACTCCTAAAGCTTCACAAAGGTGATTAAGAGTACAAATTTGATATCAAGGATAAGCTTTCACAAGATTATCTTTCGCAATCAAAAGCACTTGCCCAAAAGACATCTAACAGGATACTATACTCTAACGTCAAGTGATTTTTGTGCAAGTGAGATTTTGAAGGGCGACTGACAGACGTATGCAAAATTTAAATTAATTTTTTGATTGACTTTTGATTGCAAACAACATTTGAAACTTCATATATAAATAAAAAATTTAAATGATTTAATAAATTATTTTATCCAATTCTAATATAAAGCACTTGAACAAAGACATAAGTAGATTTCTTTTATACAACTATGTTAGAGCAAGCACCAAATTATCCTCATGTAGAGGGTCTTCGGAGTGCCGTGATGAAGGTGCCACGAAGAACAAGTGTGATACAAGTGAGGTGCAATGGGCAAGGCATGGGAGGACATGATCATTGCATAAAAGTGCATCAAAGAGGCCTTGATAGGTGCTCAATCAAGGCAAGGAACCAAGGAGAGCGTGGCTCGATCGAGGCAGCAAGTGCAACAAAGGAGTAGTAGCAGTCAGAGGCTGCTGAAGCCTTCGCTCGACCAGGCAAGCAGCTTGGCTCAACCGAGCAAGGTTCAACACGCGTTTTTGCGGGTATTCTGTTTCGTGGGCTGTTTTACTTGGGCATTGAGGGATTTGTCCTAGAGCTTCTAATATGTTGAGGGACTAGATAAAGGGGTCCTAGAACATCATTAGAAGATAAAGGTGAGGCTAATACACATTAGATAGGCTAGGGTTTGAGAACCAAGAGAGTTTCTTCTTTTATGTATTAGATTGTGGGTGATTTCCATTGTTGAATGAAATCACTATATTGAAAGCTTGTTCTCAAGTGTGTTTGGTTAGTCCTTAATGTATTGTTGAATAGATTAATGTAAGTAATCATCTTTTGAGGGGGAGGTATCATTAGATACCTCATAAACACATTGGTGTTGTTGTTTGTTGTTGTCTCTTGTTTATGCCCTGTTTTTCACTCAACTTCTACTCATAATTCTACTATTGTTGGATCCGAGTCATTCTCTTTCAAACTATAAAACAAAGCCACTGTAAATTTGAAGCCTCATTCAACCTTGGGCAATTTCTGCGTTCATAACTTTAGGACTAAAAAAACAAATAGGCCAACAACCTTTACGAGCTTACCCTCTCAGTGAGTTGGATGAATATATTCTCCACCATCTACATTGTGTAAAGACATATTATAAAACACAACCAGGGTGCAGCCATAAGATGGAGGGAAAGCAGGTCAACAAACAGCATGTGAATGAAAAGGAAGGGACTAAACAAATCGTTAGAAGGTTTTTCTTTTTATACAAAAAAAGCTCTTCTTACAGGAATTATATAATGATAAGCAAAACAGTTCGGAGATTTGTCAAGAAAAATCAAAATTAAGTGATGATACAGATTGTAACTATAAAATCCTCGTGAGAGGATCTTAAATTTCCAAAGTAGTAATTCAAGGGAACAAGATATAATATTTAGATTATTGCAAAAAATAGGTAGACTTTAGCTCAAAATCAAAAACTATGGGGGTATAAGATGTGATCACAGTTAATATTAAAGGTATTCGGCAAAATAATTTATGAACAATTTTAGTTTATTTTCATATAAATAGGTAGTCGCACACTTGGGTGGTCAAGCCATCGACAACTAGTGTTTGGTAAGTTCACTCAAACAAGTTGTTATAAATCAACTGATTTACAACAAGTTACTCTCACCGACGTGTTTAAAATCAGTGTTAATAAATTGATCAAATCAATCACTCAAATCATCTATCATCTTTAGGTGGTTCGCAAAGCACTCCCAATGACAAAAATTCTGCTCTCCAATCAGCAATTTGACGAATAGCAATTCAAACTTTGTTACCAAATATCAAATATGATGTTGTGTCATATGAGCAAGTGGTAGCACCACTACAAATTGCTACAAAAATTCTGAGTGCCCAAACATTTTATTGAATAAGGAAAGAGGTTTTTTTCCATCAAGAATTAAGCGATCATTTTTGGCTCGTTCAAATGACATTAGTGATAAGAACAATAAACTCACACCACACTCTGAATGTTCGGAGATTAGAAGACGAGAATATACAAACAATTTCTATTTTGAGAAATATTTTTATCAGAACACGAACACAGACATGAATTTAAAAAAATTCATATTTTGATAATACATAGCAAATGAATCTAAAAAGATTCCGATCATAAAATTTTAGTTTGTTGATAGCGAATAAAGTTCTAAAAACATAGGATTCAATTCAAACGTAAAAGAGCAACAAAACTACCTTATTACAAGCGAGAAAATCTTGCCTTAGTCTTCTGGTTAGCAAAATAACGTCCTTACCTTTGTCTCCCTCGTCACCCGAATTACGTTTAAACATCAATAATTTACTAAGGAACCAAATTCGATTCCTTCATCTCCCTTATCTCTTGTCATGCTTTACCTACTTAATGAACACTTTCAAATGTTTACCCAATAGACCTTTTACTATTATAGTAGCTCTTTTACTTCCGCCCTCCAGATGTCAAGCATGACTACCGTGCTATGGTCCCTTGGTTGAAGCCACAAGCAAAAATACTCTGTTTTAGGCTACAAATATCTGCTCGTAACAGTTTGATCCATTGCTAAATTTTTTGTTTTGCTCTCAGTTTTTGTTAATGCTTTTGGGCTTTTGTTATTTGGTTCCCCTATACATAAAGGGGTCATGTTAAACATAGTTTGATTATTCAAACCTTTAGACTAAACACATAAGCTTATTTGCGTTGCTAAGTGTGAAGCTTATTTGCGTTACTAATTGTTTGGTAGGGTATGTTCAATAACCCAATCCCTTTGGGATAACAAAATCCGTTAGTTTGATTCCGCTAGTAATAGATCAATTGCCCTCTCTTACTCTTTTCAGTCTTCTTACCCTTCACCTTCATTAACTACTCTTTCTCTTGCCCTTCAACTACACATTAGTATTCATACTAAACAACTATTGCATCGTTATACCGAACAACCATTAACAATAACCCTTATTATATTTCCCTTTTCCCTCCTTTAAGTTCCTTTTTTATTCCCTTTCCACTCCTCATACCAAACACCTCCAAGTGTAATTCTTTAACGGTCCGTTTGATAATCAATATTAAATGATGGGAGTAATAATTTGTAGTGTAAATTTTCATGATATGTATCATCTCATTCCCATAGCAATAAGTTTGATCATAAAACTACTTTTTGTTTACAATTTTCCATTACTAGCTAATAACACATTTTCAAATGGTAATATATTGGAATTAATTTTGCGAAGAAAAATGAGATTGTCAAAGAAAAATAAACATGACCATTAAACTTGTCAATAGATATTCCTACCAAAATTACAGTAATTTTTCCTTACATTTAGACCATTTAGTATCGATTATCAAAGAAGTCGTAAGAGTTCATAGTCTGAACTCCAAGCTTACGTTCTACAATCAATCAAAGCAACTCACCACCAAGATGATGTAGCCTACTTTAGATAAATGTCGTAAATTTTGTATCTTGTTTATTTGGTATTGTTTGGTTGTTTAATTTTTCAATAGTTGTTAGTTTCAATATTCATCATGAAGCATCCTGCAATCTATTATTGGATGTTCTTACAATAATTTCAATTGGTATCGGAGTGTCTCAATAGTCAGTTTGAGACAAGTACAACCATATCATGAACTATGTCTACAATGAAGCTAAACACCTAAAAATTTGATAAGTGTAAATTTGGCTTATGCAAGTCAAATGAAGGCAATACATGCAAAATGGTGTGCTTGATGGGTTTGAGTGTTAACCTCAAAAGAATGACTAATGCTAGATAGGAGAAGATTGTAACAAAGGCCCTATCGACTAAACAACTTTGTCTTTCAAGTGAAGTTTTAAGAGAAGTTATCAAGGAAACAACCATATATCAGAGAAGTTGGAATACATGACTAAAAAAACCATCAACTAAGTACTCTTGAAGAGTAAACTCTACGATTTTAATTAGATGAAGATAAACCTTTGAAGCCTTATCTTGATAAATTTTATTTTATAATAATGAATTTGCAAATCTTACATGTAAAACTTTATGATAAGGACTTGAGTATTTACTTAATTTGCTCATTACCATCCAATAGAATTTAAGAGAAAAATAGCTCTATGGTAAGGAAATTTTAAGTAGTGATGATGTGAAAAATACTTGCTCAAAGAGACTTGATTGATACAAAATTGTTACAGAAAACACATAGTGCTTCAAATGACGGCTTGTTTGTAAGAAGTATACTTATTAAGGTTTCTACTAGCGGCCATGAAGCAAAGGGCATATGTCAAAGTCTCAAGGGTCACACAAAAACAAAACTTGCAATTCTCATAAAAGCAACTACTCAAGTGACACATTAGGAAGAATAAGAAGCTCTATTTCAACCTCTTTTAAACCCTTTTTAAAATCAACCTTCATTTAATATACAAAACCCTATTTCACCCCATCCTTTTTCAACCTAGCCTTCACTAAACCCTCGAAAAAAAATCGAATTAGGGATGAAAAATGAACCCCAGCCCATTGAACCCCTACTCAGAAGGAGGGGGCAAGAGGCTTAATAATATTAAGTTTACCGTTTTCCTTTTATTTAATATAAGTGATTGCATGGAAACTATCCTGCCAAAATCCCATGACACAAGACATACCTGAACGGTGAAGCAACAGTTAAAAAACATCTTGATGTGCAAACCCCAAGACAACAATCTTCATGCACAAGGATTATTCTGTAAAATAGTCAATGAAAAAGAAAATGAGAAAAAAACTATGATAATTATAAATCATATCCAAATATCTATTACAACTTATTTATAATCTAGAAATAAGCTTTTACCCATCACCAAAAATGCAACTACAGATTAATGACAGGGTGTGGCAAGACTGAAATGGTCAAACCACTGCAAAAAAATATATATTCACAGACTCAAAAATAAGTCACAAATTTATATTTATCGTATTTAGTTTTGATTTTTGATGTCATATAGCTAGTTGAGTCTCACTTTATTACATTACAAGTGTAATGATATATCTATTTAAGATACTTAAAACTCCAGGCTAGGCTATCTGTTTGTCTTTTCTTTTCTAGTAAGTTATAAACTTATTCAACCAAATTCTTTTATTTACACATGACAATAAATATATGTTAATAACTCCAAATTCCAGTAGTACTAAAAATATAGTTTCCAGGTTCTTGTTGAACATTTAGAACAAAAAATTTACATGTTTAAGCGTTTCTTTTTCCTTATAAATGTTATTAGACAACTATGACCACAAAACAACAATGTCAGCTTTAAAACCAACAAATGGGTTGACTACATGAACTAAAACAACTTATCATTAGAGTGCATTGACAGTAATTATTTTACAATCAAGAAAATTAAGTCTTATGATCAACCATTGTATTCTTTACCTCTATTTATTTCTACGTATTGTCATAAGCTCCTGCAAACATCAATTCTTGACGTCATTATTTTATCTAGATCATTTTGGACAAACCTCGTCTTCTAAGCTTTTTGAAATTCTAACCTTGTGCACTTTTCTAATTGATGCAATTTATGACTTTTTGGTACATGAGTCAAGGTTTTCCTCTCATTTTGCTTTCTATAATTGCAACTCCAACACTCTTTTGAAAGTCTTCATTTTGAATTGTATTTAACAGTCTTTAAGGTATGCCCATTCATCAATCTTTACATATGCATCTTTGTTACCTCAATCTTCTCAAATTTTTTGTTTTAAAAAGTCCTGACGACAATTCTATAGAATTTTCCCGTTAACTTAAGTGCCACACCATACTCACATAATATTTCATTCGTGATTCTCCATTTGTACTAATTCGAGCTTATATTCACATCTTGATCATCATCTTCGTTGTGAAAATTTGAGCAACACTCCCTTACGTGAAGGAACTCCTTCATAGCGGTCTTTATACACCTCTATTATGATTGTATGAGCTAAACAACATTTGATATACGTTTTCTTCAACTTAACCATTTCAAATCTAACGCCTAAATAAACATTTCTAGCTCAGCAATGACTTCATCTCTAGCTTCACTTTATCTCTAGTTTCGTCAGCTAATATGATGTCAACAATGAATGACATGCACCAATGACCTTATCCCTACATTTGTCTTATTATCTCATAGGTCACCTATCAAGGTAGAACCTTGATGTGAACCAATTATGATTTAAAAATCTTCAATCACTCATATACATATCCTAACATTATTTATAGTTCTTCATAGTTATCTTGGTCTAAAATAATAGTTATGTGGCATAATTTATTTTTCATTACCCACCAAAGTACTTATCTTGGCACTTTGTCATAGACCTTTTCTAGATGAATAAAAAGCATGTGCAAATCATATTTCTTTATCTCATAGTGCTCTATTTATCGACTCATCATGTATATAGGTTTTATGATGGATTGTCTTCACAAAAGACCAAATTAGTTTTCAAAAATTTGTGTGCATCTTCTCACATGGTGTTCCACCTTTGAGCCTATAACTTCAAGACGTAGCTATTGTTTGTTTTCTATATCTTGTTAGAGAGATTAGTTAACTAATTCAATTTCATTTGCCCCAATTATTTTCAAGTCTTAATATTTTTGCTTTTTTACTTCAAGGCTTCTTCCACATCACTAACCTACATTAGAGTCCTTAAGGTTATTAACACCTTGAGAAAGTTTGAACATGTCCATCAATGCCAAGTGACTTTCGAAATATTATGATAACAATGAGCATGCTTTCAAGCCAAATATGTAGGGTAGAGATGGTTAGCTAGTTTGATCAACTAAAAGTGACGGTTGTTTTAGCTAGTCTAAGCTACCTGAACAAACCAACAATTTAAGAAGATGTGTGGTAAAATATAGTATTGGTTAGCTTTTATTAGAGAAAAAGTAGGCCAACAATTCAAAAACTAGTGAAAAAAGCTAACAAAACTAGTATTCTCATTTTGGCTTGAAAGCAAGCTAAAGCAGGCTAAAAAGCATATTAAAAACCCTCTAAATTTTGTTAGCCAAAAAAAAAAAATTACTATAAAGTTTTATACACAAAGCATAGTAGCGATTACATGATGTGGTAGCGGTCTAACAAGGGTAATGTGGTTATTACACTAATGAATGTTGACTGAGGCCACGAATATCTATCCCTAAAGTGGCCTTGTTTTTGCACAATGACAATGAGCCTATGACGCAAAGTTTTTGATGGTTGATAGATTTTTCAAATGTATGATACAGAACATAACTAGTTCTAAGTTTGAGACACGCAATATCTCAAGACACCTCCAGAGATTTTGGGTGGAGGAAAGTGCCTATACCAAATGACTTTAATTTCTTAAGGAGAATTCATACGGATTTTCTCTAAAAGCTAAAGTTTTTCTGCTTTCTTACTCCATTTTGATTTCTTCATCATTATCAACACCAATAAGAATTTGTTTGTCAGAACTTCATTGTTTTTCATGATTTACAGAACACATAAAAGTAGCCTACAAGCTTCCACACTCGATGATTTCCACAAGCAATTTTCATATTTCCACCTAATCATATACATGAGATTTAAAATTTATTGAAAATCAAAACTGAAAGAGTAAACGTTGAATAGTTTTCAAATTTACAAATTGAAAACTTGTAATCATTGTATACCTTTGCTTGCAGAATCTTTTGACTATCACTGAAGTATTGGTTTGGATGATTGATTCCAGAATCACATGGAGAACCATGAATAGCTTCAAATGTCAAGGTGCATGCCAGCTGCACATGCATACATTCTTTAAAAGATGAAAATCAAGATGCAACTAATGCAGCACCTGTATGTTTTATGATGCACAATCTGTACCTGATAGTGTCTATTTCGAACTTTATCCATCACATCAGTCATATACCTACTACTCACTCCCATCTTATTAAGAGCAGCCCTAAGGTTTTCCTCACTGCCAAAGAAAATTCCACATCACATGTTGCATGCCAAAATTCTTTTATGAAAATTTCAGTTAAGTTACAGTAGGAATTGAGATACAATTTCCTATGACAAAATAGACATAAAGGACAGAAGGAGATATTTAAATGAGTGGACACAAACTTAAGGTTTGGTTTTTGTCTTAATCTCATTTCAAGAGCTCACATTAGGAGAAATTTATGAATATAAAATTTTTGACAGATTTTTCCATTCTCAAGTTTCTTTCATTTTTTCTTTTTGTTTTGGAGATAGCATGAAGGATGCTTGTGATGGTGGACATGAATGGTAAATTTTGGTGGTGGTCTAGGTGGGTTAAATCGTAACATAATGTGCATTTAATGGGGGTTTTGGTTTCCATTGTGGTTGAGGCTGTGGAGATGGGATGCTAGTGGGATTTACTGGGGGATATTGGGGCATGAGTGAAGTCAGGTTACTACAAGGATTCAATGACACTTGTGGGTTTGTGTTGGCAAGGGTCAAGGGCAGTTGGGTGTAATTGGTGAACGCTTTCTCCTTATGTCCTCAAATTATATGCATTCTCGTAATCCCCCTCCAAAAAACGACCATATTGCATTTGAAATATTTAGTACTAGTCAGTTCATACTTCTATTAGTGGTGAGTTTACCTGAAATGACGATAGGGACAACCATGATGATCCCCAACACCAGGTGTACATGAGATAATCTTTTGACAAGAATAAGGTGTATAGTCCTGAAAGAACATACCGCAGAACTCAGTTGATGATAGAATTGTAAATGAGAACCATACCTTTTTTAGTTAAGGAGTCCATAAATATAGCCTACCACTCTCTTGCCTTCTTTTCCATAATTATGGCGTATGCTGTAAGCATATTCTTTGTCAAATCTCTCAGGGCCAACCTAGAAAACACAAATCACATACCAATTATCACAAAAACAATAGGCATATTGCTCAAAAGGAGATTTAGACAGCATTAACAGAAATCCAAACAGAAAATAAAAGGTCTCCAGCCATGAAAGACAACAGTAATTCTGAGAAAAAACACACAATTCAAACACCAATGCAAATTTGAAAGGATATAAAATCTAAAGGCGACTACAACCCTTTTTTCTTAATCTAAAGCATAAACTAAATTAAATGTAAACCAAATTAGTGTCATATTAGCAAATAAACAAAAGTTCAGTAGACTAATTACCAAAAATAGAAAAGCAAAAAAATTTTACATAGCACAAAATAATGTTGTAAAACTTTATTTAGAGAAAGAAAGGAAACATTGGTAATAGCAGCCATCATCCACACCTGCTGCCTCAATTTCCATGAATTGCACAATATTTAGACTAACTATACTTTGGCCAAAATATGATACATATCTAAAACAGATTCTGAAGTGAAGAATTATGCATTTTTAAAGCTATTACCTTCTTGGAGAACTCAGATTTCCAAAATGCAAGAGCATCATCCAACTTTAATCCTACACCCTACAAAAAGGAAAACAAACACCTGATATGTCTCGTTAAACAAAAATAGACAATTTTTTCAAATTTCATCATCTACATTTGATGATTGTTATCAAAAACATATCCAAAAGCTAAAATCTGTTACTAACGTGAAACACTTGATAATTGACAATCTAAGCGTTGCTCCGCAAACAAGCATCAGCAAGTGAATAAAAAAACTCCTCCATTTAAGATTATTAAATTAGTACGAATAAGATGATCAATGAGACATCATTCTCGATATTTTTGCTTTGTCAAAATCAATTGAAGAAAGGGTGTTGAAATAATGCAATGAAAAATGATGATCTTAAACAGGAAAAAGTTTTTAAATGACACATGTCAAACATAATTTATATACACAAATGCTTACCTTGAGAAATAATCCTAATTGCATCCTACCTCCATGTTTGAGGTGATGATCTTCCCTCAGCTGGCCATAGTTAGAAAACACAAGTAGTTATCAAACATGAAACCAATGTAAAACCAGACATATGACTTATGAGGATATATAAAATCGTATATATCTTTTTAGAAGATAATGCCACGAATGCAACTTGACTATCAGTTTTCCAACCTTTTCAAATAGATGGCGCATGCAGAGTGGAAATGAGTTATTAGCTACTTGATCAAGGTCTTTCAGTGATATCTCTGCAAACTCTTTCGGCTGCATGAGAATTAACACACTCTAAAGCTTTCGATTCAAGAGGCTAAAAGATGTGTGCAAATCATGTGCTGAAAGATCAGTTACCTCAGAATAGTCAGGACCAAGGTAGCTAGTGGCCAGAGTTTCAACAATCTGCAGAATAAAAACTGTAAGTGCAAAAATTACGAAGTACTAAATCACAAAGTCAATGTTCTTCTTACACATGGTTATGTACACAATACTCACCGGAGTCAGCCTATTCTTTTCCTTGTCACAAATTGTAGAAGCCCATTTTCTGCAAGAAAATAATATGAATCAACAAGGAACCCCGCAATACTACAGCTCTTAGAAAGAAAAATTATATAAAAGCATAAACCATGAAGGGTGATAAATTTGAAATATGTCGAAGTTTCCAAAAAACTCTAGAGATAAAAGGTTCTTTTTCGGCTGATCTATGTTACTTGAATCTCAATCTAATTTATATATTCAATATTTATACTACGCTAGTAGCTCAATTTGATGGAAACACAGCTGCGAGGTACCCTAACATCCAGCATGATGAATTGTTGTTTATTTACCAATACAATTTATAAAACTACAATCCATGTGCACTCGATGAACGATAAATTTTTGATACTACAACTAGAAAAGTGTAGCAATCAAGTTAACAAATTTATTCGTTTTTCAGTCAGCTAATAGTATATACACAACTAAGAAAATGCAATAAAAAAAAAAGCTAAAAATACTGGTAGACTGACTAACCGATTTGTAAGTATCAGAGCTTTCGATAGATTGCTACGAAATTGTGTGACAACAAGTGAAACAACCTAAGAAAAAGATATAGAACGTCTCAACAACATAAACCATAACAAATCACAAAGAAAATTGGATAATCACCAACAAAATTCACCTGGTTCATTGCAACATATGCATATCCTTTATGAACATATACTCTGCGCCCAGCAACAAGTTCAGGAACCTCTTCAAATGGTACCTTCATTCAGCATATATAATGAGCAAAGAGTGCAAGAGAAACTATTTGACACGTCACTTTGTCCAATGAGTATCATTTAATCTCTCATGTTAGACAAGTAGGAAGTGAAAGTAATAGATTACAGAACCAAGAGCAAATGTCCAGAACAATGTATATCTTGACCACATGCAAGTACTACCCCTTCATTATTTAAGAAGACAAAGAATAGTCTTTTTCCAGGATAAACATGATTTTAGGAGAAAGGAGATGACATTGCTCAAAAGCATTGATCTAACCTTGTAGAATACGACATCAGCTGCAACAAATAAAAAAAAAGAATCATATTACATTCCAACATAAACATGCAAATGTAAAAGCTCATTTTAAATTGATAATTTCTTACATACAAACACTTCATGTCCAAGAGCCACATATATTCATTAGTTGATACTTCAAAGGATCTTTGCAAATGAATCAAATACATATATGACATCAAAATGCAACTAAAACTCAATGGCTTACTCGTAGAGCTTGGCAAATGCGGTCTAAGGGATCGTGCAACTTGTGATAACTTCTCCTTCACACTCTAAGTATTATATCACAATGCATAATTAGCAATAGCATAATAACAAACCTTCGAAAATCATATACATTCTAAAAAACAAGATTAACTAGATTCATTAATCACCTCGAATTCTGCGTTGCTAACTGCTTTGTAAGGGAGATCAAACTCTGCTAGCAGAGCCCTCTGCGAACAAAGGGTATTAGAAACGATGTCATGGTAAATTCACTTAATAGCTTAAGCAACACTTTGTCCCCATATGTACCTGGCTCTCGACGCTCTCATGCTTAAAACGGTAGCGAAAAAGAGTTGTTTCCATTGATAAAAACCACTTTCTTAATTCTTCCCTAGTATAACCAAACGTATGAAAAGAGATTCATTAACAAAACAAACTTTGCAGACCAAAACTACAAAAATTAACAATAAATAAACAATTAACAGCGTAAATGAAAAATATAATCATATTTAGTGAAGTATTTACGTTCTGCAATAAACAAGACGAAGGACAAAATGAGAGATGATGTCCTTGTTAATAGCCTCCGAAGGTTGTAGATGTTCCTTGTGTGTTTTCCACAAAACTTCCACCTAATTAATCATATTTCTTAACAAAATTAACGAAAAAAATAAACCTAACCCTAAATTGAAGTATCATGAAAATAGAGTTTTTCCGACAAATAACGAAAAGTTTAAGTTTAACAAATTAGGTCTCATCAACAAAATGTTTACCAATTTTTCGATTTCATCAGGCTTCTTTCCCCGAGAAAGAGCATCGGAAATTCCTTTAAGCACTAAAAATTTAAAAAAACAACAAATCGATTAAGACCACATTGACGAAACCCTAATTTTTAATTTATAATGAAATTAACGGCGTAATAACGAAGAATAAGTTGAAATGAAGAGAGAATAACCTCGGAGACGATCAATGGCAAAGAGTTCGAAGTCTTCGAGGCGGATTTCAAGTTCAGGAGGAGAACGGTAGACAGGAAGAGTGGAAGCAACGCCGACATCGTCGGAAGAAACTTTTCTCTGAGGTGCTATTTCCATTGTTATGCTATTTCTCCCTCTATCTCTTACTGTCTATTAACTGAGAATTGTGTGAAAATGGTAATTTTGGCGCCATTGTCTCCTTTGAATAAGTGGGATAAATGAAAATGGCGGGAAACATGTTAGGTATTTTGTAGTCGGTGCTTGACTACGGACCCTTGAGGAGTGACTAAAGGTGTTGAAATGGGAAAGGTTCAGCTGGGGCACGACAATTTTTCTCGAGTTGGATCAGGTCGGATTTATAGTGGGCATAAATCCCTCGCCTCACAAGGACATTGATCTAAATACAAGCAATATCTAACTAAGTAATTGGATTATAACCGAATTTTTAACTTGTTAAATAGAGATGGTGAATTGTTGATGACTCGATTTGTGGGTCAAAATCTTATTAGATCCAAAATCAAGCCTACTTTTAATATTTGGTTTCAATTTATTAAGACTAGATGGATTTGAGCTTGATTTACACCAAAAAATACAACACAAATTCTTGTATAAGACGTTCTTATCGTGAGATGTACGTTATACATAGATTAAATAGTCGACTAATACAAATTATTAGAATATGAGTTTCTTGTTTTGAAGTCGTCTCACCGAAATACAGTTTATCATAACAGTAACTCAAAATATAACAGACAACCTTAAACTAGTCAGTTATTTGACTCATATATGAAACGCATCTCTCATAATAATGACTCATATGTCTATTTGTGATTAGAATTAGCTTATTAATGTCAATGAATAATTCATATCATAACCATGAAAAAAAACACATTTTTTTAAATGATATTTTATCATATAAATTGAAATATGTAAATTTACACGGTAATTTTCTTTTAATTGTTTTTTACTTTATTTACCAAAAGAAGAATTAGAGATTGAATACAATATAATGTGGTATGGGTTTACATCTAAGCTAGATCAAACCACAAAATCATGGTTAAAACAAAATCATTTAACACAAACCCTCAAAATCATACTTAACCAAACCGTTTTAACTCAGGATTGATTTGGTGCAATTTGTTATTATTACTTTTTTCCATCAATATATTATGTTCTTCATAAAATTTCCTATAGTAATCCAACTTATTTTATTCATGATTTTCCTATAACAATCCCACGTATTGATTAATCATAAATAATCTCAACTTTTGAAATATTTAACTAAAGTAAACTTGGATAACCTGATGACCTGCTATAGTAGATAATTCACCAAAACAGTTAACTTAAACTTAATTTAAAATTAGAGAAAAATTTTGAAAATTTATATAAAAAATTTTAAATAGTAAAAAAAATCTTAATTTTTTTAACATCTTTTTCGACATTTTATTTTAATTTAACTTTTTCTCAAAAAAAAACCTGCTATAGCAAGTCATCACCGAGTTTACTCTAGGAAAATACCCCTCAAAGTTAAGATTATTCATGGTTAATCAATATGTGAAATTATTGTAGAAAAATCATAAATAGATTGAATTATTCTAACTAATTTTTCCTAAATCAAAATGCAACTATAGTTTATGTCTTCTGTCATCCAAATTAAACCTTACAAATTTTCACTATTTATAGCAAATTTTAATTTTAAAAAAGATTTTTTATAAAATGCAATTTAACAACCTTCCATACAAAACAAATCAATAAAAGCACATGTTACCATTAAGTTTCATAAATGATTTCAAACACTAAAGCAAACCACAAACACAAAATTACTACATGAAATAATTTTTCCGTAAAATACGCTTAATACAAGAGTTAAATAACCTAGATGATTCTTTAACTGAGTTTTATTTTTTATGAGTATGTGCTTTTTGTTTTGAAATTGTCTTACTGTAATGTTATTTTACAAAAGTCGCTAAAATACAAGTTATCATCATAACTTAAAAGGAAAACTATGTAATATGGTCATGGGTGGTCGATTCCAACCAAACACAGACCAATTTGTTTTGTATAAACCCGAATTGAAATCAGGACCAATAGTTTTAAAATTATTGAACCCACTCTTCAAGGCATCTAATTGGATGAGTTTAGGGTCTTTAATGAGTCTTGAATGTGCTTTGAAACAGCTTAATCTTATTAAATTTAATTTTCGTCGACTGCCTCTCGCATGTTTCACTACTGCAACATTCAACTATTCGAGATGTCGAATAAATTGCTGATTTCCCGGAGCTAAAGGATCTCGTACAAGCATAAAAATGGGGAAAATATAGCACAAAATTTGTTGCAAACTAATAGCAGACTGCAGATCGCACCATCCGAGAAAAGATGACTAATTAAAGATACAAGTGAACATAAATGTTCCTAAATCTAAGCTCGCTTGCATTTCTACAAAATTTAGTGACCAGAAAGTTCTTGGAATCTTACGGACCATTACTCATCGGAAAGGGAATTCGGCCAATGATACGACACCGCAGCTCAAAATGTGATTTTATATCATCAACCTTTTGGTCACATAATATACACAAGTATTACTTCTACATGAATTTGAAATACCACGTCGCACTAATTGTTCTAGAAATGGAACCAGCGCGTTTGACATTGGGCTGTACCTCAGGCAACACTGGACCGGGAGGCTTTTCCGTGATTTCTGTAATGTGATTGCTATTCAAAACCCGTAGATTATTATTGTTATCTACTGCTGCAGAAGTCACTTGATACTCCTGAAATGAATGGATAAAAATAAATAAAAAAAATTATTGTTATCTACAGAAAGGACATGTTTCGGAATACCTTCTGGCCCGAGCGTGTGGTAGTACTCCTCCGAAGTTTTTTAACCTGAGATTAGAGATTGAGATCAGTTCAAAAAGTCTATTATATACGCAAGTATGATCTTCTTAGCAAAAGCATAAGCCCTCAGGAGTCGGGACACTCGAGGTAAACCATCTCGGAGCTTTCTCCCTTAGACCCAATTATGATGTTGAGTGGACATATATAATTAGTAGTACGTTAAGGACGATTTCACTTTTTCCCATCCTTAAAACAAGAACAGTTATTCTCATTTTAGAAAGTTAAATGTTCCTACTCACTTCAGCGAAGCAAACAGTAATACACCACCCACCAGTTCTTGGAACTAGAAGGGAGCTGGTATAAAAACTTTAAACTAGAAGGGAGTCGGGTCCAATAGTCTTGGATTTAAAACCATCCCTAGAGCTGAGCCATATAAGAAACACTTTAATATGATTAATTGAAAGCGAGAATAAAACTAAGTGGATCCGAAAATATTCTTGCACGAAAATGTGTCTGAGATTCTAGTACATGGGGATTGGGGACCTATAAAGTAAAGCATATCCACTCCTACTTGAAAAATATGCTATCTTATCTACCTTCATCTCCTAACCAGTTTAAGGCAGAAAAAGCAATCTAATCTCTATAGAAAGCTAATTCGCCTTCTGAATTCGCGATTCGCTCAAATTTTCCCAAGAATAGTCCAAAATTGATCGTAATTCGCTTTTTTCGATTCACGATTCGTGAGTAGATTAGCAAGTCATGTGACATTGTTCTGTAGTCTTCTCCCCCAACAATTGCAATGCATCCATAACTTAATTGCATTCAGAAGTAATACTGACAGGCTGGATTAAATGAAGTCTAAATGGGCAAGATAATATTTATTAATTTTGCAGAGAAACGTGGAACATATCCCACTTTGTTTATAGGAGAAAGCAAAACTTTATTTACAAACTATATGAGATCCATTAGCAGTTGGACTATTCCCATGGACCAAACCTTACTAAGCTAAACATTGTATTAAGCAGCAAAAAATATACAAACACCAAAAGCAAAATAAATGAATACAACAAACACTAAAATTGGAATAAGAAGCGCTAACATAGAAGATGAAATCACACCTCGTAAGATCCATTAGATGTTGAAGGAAACGAAGCCTCCAAGGCTAAAGGCAGAGACGTAGTCTGCAAGATAACAGCAATCGACAAAACCCAAGCTTAAACAGAAGTTGAGGATAAAATCCAACTTGCACTGGAAAACATTAACAGAAGTTAATAATTTGTTGCAAACAGAAGTTAATAATTTGTTGCAAAATAATAAGGCGCATAAAATCAAAGTTCATTATGGTAAACTACAGCCCTTTTTGTCAAGTAGGATTCTCAGTTTTCTTTTTTTATTTTTGGGGGGGTTGGGGGAGAGTTTTCGTTTCCTTCTTCAAAATAGAACCTCACAACTCTTTTCAAAAACACATTTAGGTTTTGTTCCATATGGATTATTTGAACTATGAATTTGTCTTAGCTTATATCCCTTATCAGAGCTTATAGTAACTTACCTAAACTCATTGTCCCAATATAAGTGGAATATGAGAGAAAAATTCGTCTTATTGACGCTTTTCTGAACTTAATGCCCCTTATCTGTAATTATTTAAAGTTGATTTTCATAAATAAACCATATATAAATAGCCATTTTTAACATTGCCCATAGGGCCGCCTGTCTGTTTCAAGTTTTGAGTGAAATGGAGACATGGTATGTTGGACTTCACCCTTAAAATTCTTACGTTTGCATCAAAATTGCACCAAGAACCTAGGCTTTGGGGGAACTCTGGCCATTTATGGCGCCTCACCTTTTAACACTAAGGGCATGCTTGGATGGCGCAAATATTTAAGTGGAGAAATAAAGTCAAACTGATGAAATAAAAGCAATTAGAGATGCATTTGAAGTAGTTGAGATAGTTGTGAAGAAGGTAAAATGAGCATGAAAATAAAAATAATGAAGGAAAAAGAAGATGATTTCCCCTATTATGGAGGTAATACATCCCCCACCCTCCCCTAAGATAAATATTTACCCGAAAAAATTAAGAGCTCCTTCATTTTTCATTACTTTGCAACCATTCATCAACTTCATTTTCTTACTTTGACTTTGTTTACCCCTTAAATATTTACACTCAATCCAAGCATGCCCTAAAGGTAAAAAGTGTATCAAAAGATAAAAAAGGGGATTAAATCAAAACGGAAGCAAAAGAAAAGGTAATCACAGAACTAAGGAAAAAAACATTATATGCAACATCCAAACATCCATTACCGGTCTTGTTGACAAAACAACGATGGAAAACATGAAAACACAGTTACTATTTTTCGTTTATTAATTCATTCTACATCTTCCTCTTGCATGCAAAGGAAGAAAAGGTTTAGAGGGACCAGATAAGAAGTCATCTCCTAGATCCATCTGTCTCACCCCCCCCCCAGAAAAACATCCCCCCGAGGACAATGAGATAAATATAAAACAGAGGATGTGCTCTTCAAGAGCTCCAATGTACCACAGTTCACAAGAAAAAAGATCATTTCATGAAATATTTTACAGATGAAGTATTTACCCTTGATGTAGATGCAAGTTTCTGATGTCCAATAGATGGCCTGGAAGCACTAGAAGATGAATCCTACATTCAAAAAAGGTTGAATCTTATTAAATCGATGACCAAGTGGATTAAGAAATCAAGCATTTCCCACATATACAGAAATAGTATACGAGGGAAAACACAAATATATCAGGTAATTATCTACCAGCCTGCGTAAGCATAGACTTGAGGAAAGCGAATAGTGGTTTTGCAGAAATGACAATAAGAAGAAACAACAGGATGATCATGCCTGAATAAGATCTGCAAATTTATTTTCTAAATCCAGTGTACTAAGTAATAATCTTGCAACTCCTTCCTTTGTCTCATCCTGAAAATGGTTTGACCAGTCATAAAATAAGTGGAATGCTGATTTCTTAATATTGTTATATGCATAGAAATTCAATGGTAAAAGTTTGCACCTGTTTCTCTTTAATTCTTCCCATTCGTGTTTCCTAAATTCAGAAAAAGATAGAGTCAAATACTATGATTCAAAAGCCATCATGAGCAGAGGGAGATAGTAATATTATCCAGTAACAGACAACAGAAAATAGCAATAGTCACCAGAGTCCGGATTTTATGATTGACTGTTTGGAGATCCACAGTTAACTCTGAAACCGTTCCACGTACTACAGATATCTGTGAGTGTAAAAACATCTTTGAGAATCTAAAATATCATATAACTTGGAAGGAATGAAAAATTGAAAAGCAGTGTCAAACATCTTTTACAACATCTTCCAGTGTGTTACATTTCTATCTTAGTGCTCAACATCTTGCTACTAAGCTATATGCCTTGCCACTCCAACGGTTGCAAGAACATGATGGTAGTAGAAAGAACAGAATTTTATTTATTGAAATAACAACTTATTTGCTCACCCATCCACCCTCTTTTCTGGAAAACCACCATATGCTATATAGCAATAATTCTCAAATCATAGCTTTCTCTTGTCCCCTTACTAGCTAGAGGCTAGCAACAAACGCTTATTGCAGCACCAATTCAAAACGCTAGACCATGGGAGCAGAGAGATAGCATATTCGTGTTGGGGAAAGGGACAAAGAAGAGGTAAAAGATTACGTTTAAAACTGGATGACAAACTAAGAGCGCCAGCATGTTGAAGTTTAGTGGCAATTAATAGTAAGAAAAAGCATAAAAGGGAAATAATGGCAATAGAAAATTGTCAAGGGCTGAGCAACATAACAAACAAATCTTTGCCACACCTTTTTGTTAGACTTACAGAGCCTAAGAGAGTCTATGGAAGCCCCCAAAGAATTCTCAATGACAGCCCATAATTTGAGTCCCAAAATAATAGGTGGAGTCTTTCTTAGAGGGTTTAATTAAGTATGGAGCTCCAAATTATTAACGTAGCCACCTGTTTATGAGTCACCATTAAGATCATATTATACTCATTCAGCATTAATGTTCTAGTGCTGTACATTAACAGAAAGAGTATTCTGGGGTCCTAGAGTTCTGGGTACCAGATCGATTGCTTTAAAGCCACTCAAGAAAATAGTTGGTATTATGACCACTTTACAATGATGGATGTCCAATCATACCTCCTATTTAGTAGTATTACTATATGCAACAATATCATCACATTTATGATATGAATCGTCAAGTTTGGAAGATAAACCGTTTCTGGTAGCCTGTAGCAATAGAAGAAGAATGTGAGATGAAAGTACAGAACCATCAGAATGATAGATTTTTATAGAAGGCATTCGTATATACAAAAGAGTCTTCAAATAGCGAAAGCATTTTCTAATGAAGCCTACAAGCTCAACCATTCAAGTGTTATAGCGCTCAGTGGAATGCCATATGTGACAAAGAACAGTATCAATCAGCATCTTCAACAAAAACATTGAAGTTTGTATTCCAAAATAGAAAAGAAAAACATGATTGCGTTTGTATCCAAAAAAACCTATAGACTATAGTAAAATGGCTCATTGAATCATTTGTGCTTCATATTTACGTGATGTTGCATCTGATGTTTGCAATCAAGGGTCCATAGTAAAAAAACGCTATGTTATTACAAGAGTAAGGTCTCCGACCCCCGCATTGAGGTGATGGCAATATGGGATGTTGTACTACTTTCCTCAAATAATAAAACTAATGATGTGAACTCTACTTGACAACACAGATACAAAAGACATCATTTTAAAAATTGCCAATTATAATACTGTATTCTAAAATAAATATAGTGATACAACATATCTTAATTTCAAATTGATTTTCTTAGTATAAGTTATCGTTTCAAAATGAAAATATCTTTCCAAAGTAATCAATTTCCTGAGAAATACAACTAAACATGCCCACTACACTGCAAAATAACAACGAACACCATTCATATTTTAAACCATGGAGTCCTGGCGATTTTCACAAGCCTATGTATCAAAAATCGAAAAATGGACCATAGGAGAATTGGTAGAAATGTGGAACTCACCCTGAGTGAGAGAAAAACATCATCAAGCTGCTTTGCAACAGACTTGCAGGCATCTGATAAGCTGCGCTTGGTCACAAACATGAAGTCGGGAATTTTCCAACCCTATCAGTGTTCAAACAAGAAGTTAGAAATATGTGAACAACCTTGCCACCAGGAAGAGTACTCAAAAGAGCTGCACCAGTGTATAACTTGAAACATCAAAATTTGTTAAGTTGAGTAGTAGCATAAAGTTTCATAATAGAAATTTCATAATAGCCTTCACAACAAAGTGTATCTTAATTCATTTGATGTAGCATTATATCATTTGTTAAATAGCGATAACAGACAGAAGAGGAGTTCCGTATCAGCTGAATTGAGATAATTAAAAAAACTCATAATAGTGCTTTATGAATAACTTTGCTCTCACATTGAGAGAAGATCTCATCTTTAAAAAGACAAAAAAAATAAAAACCCAAATGCTACCTGCAACTTTACACTAATTAAAGCAGGATAAGACAACATATGATTTATTATCACGGCAATGTTCTAGAAAACAAATCTAGATTGCTCCAATAAAGGATTATGACCAAAAGGTTCAAAGCCTGCAAATCAACATTGATTCATCAAACCAGCCAGAATCCATACTTCATTGAACACATACCAATTCATCCATAGGGGAACAACAAGATAAACCTGTAAATCAAGATTATTTACTAGTTACTACTACTGTCCACAAATAAGACACCTTTAAGGAGTGGGCTCACAAATTGAAAACAAAATAATACGGAGTGTACTAGTGTAGGCTTATATGATAATATTGTAAAAATATAGAAAATGTTTGTGAGAGAATAGGAGAGATTGATGGGGGAAGAGGCCCAAATCACATTTAAGTTGGATCGTGTTTGTCAGTGGGCAGACCGGTTTAGGAAAAAAATTCCAATTAAGGCATCAGTACCAAATTAATTAATATACAGGATGACAGATTTTCTCAAACCAATCAGGTCAAAGGATTTCAAAACTAAAGGCTCAAATAATTGCTCAGGTGAGCCTATCATTTTCAAAACAAATTAATTAAAAAATCCACCAGAAAACTGACACTAATAACAAACCCAGCACCATTTCTGAGAGAGATGCACAAATCACTATAAAAATAAGTGTTTGAAATGTAAATAAAAGAAGCTACAGTAAAGATAGAGAACTTGCTTCTGTACAAAAGCTATATTATCTTGTAAAATGTACTGAATTATCTTTATCTCAGATGTTAAGCTACATCTAAACCATGTACTCAACATGCACATGAAAATAAATCACAGCACTTGCTTACCATATAAAATGATACGTAGAAGAAGCAGCAACGCTTCACATGAGATAGAGAAAGATAAATATGTGGCAGTAGTTGCAACTTGCAACCTTAGAGAACGGAGTTCAATCAAGAATATAACATCAACCGTCAACGTAAAACATCTAGCATCTTAACAGAAATTTACCTTCCACCACACATATCCATAGCCAACAACTACAATCACAATAATTGCACAATATTGGCTGCCACCTACAAAACAAAATTTTCAAGCTCAATCAGCTGCTACTATATAAGAGCATATAAATGACCTAAAATATGCATAAATACTTCATACTTTTAGGAAAAAAAAAAAAACCAAAGAAAGCATTTGCTACATAGAAAAAAGAAGTAATGTAAGAAATCATGAACAAGTTTAAAGGCAACCATTCTAAACTTTAGAATAGTGCAATTCACCAATTTAATAACAAGGTGCAAAAAGATTTTCTCAACAATGTCTTCTTCAAGGGTAATAGATTTATCAACGTAATGTTGAATTGAGGGTCCTTTGATCATTTCCTTCTCCTCAATGACTATTACCATGCTTTTCCTCTTTCTTAAATATTTTTCCCTGTATTCTCTCCTCTATTTCCCTATCTTAACTCTTCACTTTTAGCATTACTTCTCTCATGCCAACCTTTAAAAAAAAATTAAAAAAAAAATTGTAAAATGATACATATAGCCTAGCACCTGCCCAGCCTATGCTTCTCTTAACCAATAGGATTCAACTCTCTTTCATTAACTTTTGAAATTTCATATTCATCCCTAAAAGACCTCGCTATTACTCACACCCATTCTTTCCATGAAAAACAATGTAATAATTCCTTTCTATAATGAAAGATAATCCAATACTTGTAAATAAAAACAATTAAACATTTTAAAAAATGTGTTTAACAAGAGGTTGTACAAACTCGCACTAAAAAAGATGAATAATAAAATCAAAAGAATGAGAGACTAATTAAGAGCTTGAAAATGCTTTATTAAAATTGCACTTGTGATCATTAGTAGTGTGCTCTTTTTTGCTAAGATTGTAACTTGGTAGAAATCCCAAAAAGGTTCATAGAAATAAGAAAACATTCTTCAACAAAAATCTTCAATGAAACCGAGTCTTGAAGATTTAACCAAAGCTTTGAATTGTTGTTGACTTGAAAATTTTTGGTTGTTAGCCTATCTCCGAGGAGGATGGTTATGGTCTTTCTAAGATCAAATATTTTGACTTCACCTCCTCGTATTAAAACTGAGCAACAATTAAAATACCTAGTAAAAATATTTGCAACAAATATTGATTGAATCACCACGGTAGCATTTGAGATATTAGAATCCATATTTGTTGGGTAATTTAATTTGTTGCTCAAGTTTAATATGAGGATATAAAGACAAAATATTCAATTTAACAAAGGTCAAAACAGTCTCCTTAAAAAAATCTGTAGTTAATGACAGTTAAAAGCTTTGATTAAGTCTTCAAAACTCAGTTTCAACTGAGATTTTTGCTGAAAAACGTTGTTATTCCAATGAATCTTTTTGAGTTTTCTACAGTCTACCTATTTAAAGTCTTCATCATCAAAGAAGAGCACACTACTGAAAGATCATACATGCAATTTTAAGAAAGCATTCTCAAGCTCTTAGTTAGTCTCTCATTCTTCTTACGTTGTTATTCATTGCTTTTAGTGAGAGTTTGTAAAGCCTCTTGATTAAAACTTCTTTAAATGTTGAATTGTTTTTGTTTATGAATGTTAGGTTTAACTTTCATTATAGAAGGCAATTGTTAGAACTGGTATGGGCACAAGAATATGAGGTGTTTTAAGTTAAAATCTAATATTCTAAAAGCTAATGAAAGAGGGTTGAATCCTATGGGTTAAGAAAAGTCTAAGCACAGACTAGGATATTTGTAGCTGAACCTTGTTAACAATCATCTGCTTTTTGTCCAATTCATTTTCGCATTGATTTCCTACTAATCTATTCCACGCAAAAAATATGCCGCAGATAGAACACATTCAAAAAAAATATTTTAACCTTCAAAACACATTTCAACAAGAAAAAAGGGCCTTCGCCTTCGGCGATTACCAGCTCGAAAGGCTTGGCCAGCAAACTCTCTATTCACCCCCTCTAAAGTGTTAAGGTCTCTGATTGAACTTTCATTTGTTGAGCGCTCCAACAAGGAATGTTAAGCATTGGTATGATATTTTCTGCTTTGAGCCGAACGCGCATTGGTTTATTTTTTGGCACATTTTCAAAAGGCCTCATACTAATTTGCATTTAGATCACTTATATACTTGTCAAATGTTTTTATTTCTTCAATGTGGGACTTGAGAAGTACACTCAACAATACCTTCCTTCAAACCAAGGACTACATCATCGTGTCCTCTCCAAATATGCTTCCTTGATCACTATGTCAAGGAGACTCGATACAAGTCACCAAGACCTGATTCTCCCATTGGGAGCTTGTTATGGATTGGGTTAGCCATAGATGTAGATGTAAGGATTAGCGTAGAAGAATGTAAATGTATGCGTAAATTGAAGATTGATTGTAACCTAAGAACAATTACAATGAGATAGTAGTCAAGCAATTCGATAAGCTTGAGGTCTCCCTAAATGAGTGATAAACTCATCTCAAATCTATTATAAAATGGATGCCCTTCATATTCCCTTCCCGTTCTATTTATACTATTTCTCCTAACATACTATTCCCCCAACTAACTAATTCAAAGTAATATTGATTATTTAATTTCTATTTTACCCCTCACAGCCATTCATGACAGAGTTTTAGCATTCCAATACGCCACCCACAGTGTTACTTCATTAGACGTATTTTCCAAGTTGAACCTGTGGCTACCGATTCCGATTGTTGGGCCTTTCAGTCGTAAATGATCCGCATTAGTATGATATTGTTTGCTTTAGGCCGATCCCACATGGATTTATTTTTGTGCACCTTCCCTAAGGATCTCATACTAATTTGAATTTGGACCACTTATATACTTATCAAGTCTTTTATTTCTTCAATGTGGGGCTTGGGATGTACATTGAGTTTCCCTCCAACAAGTTCTAATAAGGTACCAACTATATTGCATATAGTCATAACAAATAAGCCAAACTATCTTAAATCATTTGAATGGCAATAAAAAGAAAAATTACCAGTCCCATTTGAAGTCACGATTGCCACGGGTCTGCTAGATGCAAGGAGTTGCAGCTCTTGCCTCAAAACTATTAACCTGAAAAATATAGATCATACTGCAAAATATAAGTAGCACGGACCTTGTATTTGAGCTCAATCCAAAAGGTAACTAAAACTATCACAAGAGAAAAGCAGTAGCTCAAGGTAAAAATTGTCAGGAGGGATATTAAGACCCTAAAAACTGAAAACATAATCAGGAATGTAGAAGAAATCATCACATTCAGAAGACTAACAAGGAAAAGGACCGTCAAAAGATATTACCACCCTGCATGGGTCATGTACAAGGAAATTAATTAAGAACATTCTTAGGAAAATAAGTAAAGTGTAAATTAGTGAGATTACAAAAGAAAAATGTCATGCAACAATGAATTGGTCCTTCATTTGATTTACATTTCTTTCTCTAAAGTTGTTCATTAGATATGCTCTTTCACCAAAAAAAACTCCACAAGCCACACGGTCACACTATTACTATGAAATTAGAGATGAGTAGATGAAGCAGAAAAGAGAGAAGAATCCAGGGCCTGTAAATCAACCAAAACCATATCAACTAGGACTTAAAAATAAATCTCACAAAAAAAGAAGTTTATACTAGAACAATCATGCATGATGAAGTCAATTTCTTTCCAGCAAGGGGTTTTTGGGAAAGAGCCAAAAGCAAATGCTACAAAAGAAGTAGAATTGGAAGTAGCAAGCCTTACACATCATTCATTATCCAAGTTCTAAATAATCCTTTTAAACATTAAACTCATGACAAGCCACTACAGTAATGAATAAAAACTAAAGAACAGTTAAGCAGCTGGCCAAGAAAATAGTGCTCAAAAGAGAAGGTAGTTATCTAATGCTTAAAACAGTAAGTTTGCATCTTTATGCATTATATAAGAACTTCAGTATACATTTAGAATAATATTGAAAATAGTAAACTGGAAGAAGCAGCTATTTTTGTAAGCAAATACCTGAGCCATTAGAGCATCATTTCTAGGCTTGCTTGTTGAGGGAGCAGAATCACTTTGCTGTGTGGGCTTCAAAGTAACCTGTGATACACAGAAATACGGAGCACATCAAATTGGTCACTTTCTACATCCATACATTGTTAAGGAGTACATGATAAAGGCTAAAGATGAGTTCAATCATCCTGACCACATTTGTAAAATATACCATCATCATCAGTATATTCCACTCATAAAAGCAAAGATCAGGGTTTGTAGGGTTAAGTAGACGCCAAACCATGCCCTTATCAAAGGAGGTTGAAGCAGAGAGATCCTCAGCTATAGCAGAAAAATAATACAGGATATAAAATATAGGGATAGCCTAAAAAGGGCATTGATATTATATGCTGAATTTTCAGGGACTAAAATTATATGATCAAGAAGAAATAGCAACTAGTATAAAGATAGACACCTTTATGGCACCTGAAATGACATCAGAGAAACTGAGTAGACGTCCTTCTTTTGCTAAAACAGAGCCCAGGATACCTACAAAGCATATAATGGCATTATAAAACCAAGTGCAGTGCCATGCAACTAAGTACAAAGGCAATAGAATAAAGACAAATTTCATGACCACCAGTTGTTAAATCTGGCTTCCATGCATTGCCATAACATAAAATTTAAATATTAAAAATAAACAATGATATAGACAATTGTTAAAAAATGAAAGCTTATTTATTTTCATTTCCACCAAATTCCACCATTTGTAGGATAAAAAGAATGTTAACATTTTATAGACATTTTTCTCAACATATCCTTTCCCAACAAACCCAATTTAACTTTGACATGGAAAAAAGTCAACAACTTTTTTCTATAAGATCTACCTATCAAGCTGATATTGAGTGTATCCTACCAGTCACCGATTAGGCGATTACTATATTATTATTTCATGGAGTGTACCTAGTACCTTGAGTAGGCATTTATATTACCATATATAAGGCATAATTCAATCTGATTTCACAATAACGGACTCAATTCCCAAAACCTTATATATATGTGCACATCTCAACAAAATTTGGATAGCTCTTATTTTCGGAGTTTGATATAGGGAATAAGCATAAGCACCACATATAAATCACAACTCCTCATCTAATAAACCTAAGTAATTTCTGGCCATGACATCGACAATTAATAGCCACAAATATCATCCAGCAGCATTAAGATTGTGTACACTATAACATCCTTGGTTACTGTAGCATCCTATTTCTTAAGTATCCATGTCTAAGAAACTTCCAACGCGTGATGAATACTTAAGTAAAATTTCATCCTTCTATCAAGAAAATACCTTGTTCTCATGTACTATAGCATCCAAGGTGAAAAATTAAGTATTCTAAAGTTCCAGGCTGCTTATAAATCTGAATAAACAAGACGTATATCAACTATAAATAGTAATACCACGTACTAATCGGAAATTTATCACAAAAAACCCATCAACGGGTTATGGGTGTTATAATTCTTCACTTAATTCTCATTATTTCAATTTTTAGCTTCTTATTTGCAGCAGGCGTCTAGCATTTGTTCATTAAAAAGGTGAAAAGTGATATATTGTTCATATAACCCCTAAAATCACAGAAAAAACAGAATTTCTATACTAAGAACACCAGATGTGCAACAAGAACTACAAAATTAGCTATCCCATATGAAAATTCAAATTCAACCCACATCGACAATTCTCATCAATTTGCAACAATAGCAATGCCAAAACCTTAATCCCAAAAATTTTTAGTTTGACTACATGACGATGCCATATGTGAAGTCGAACTCAACCACATCACTAGTTCTCGTCAATTTGCAACAATGTCAAAGCCTTAATCCCAAAAAAAATTGGATTCAGCACTTCAGCTACATTAACCAATAAAATCTTATTGTATATGATCAAAATTAGAGCAGAAAGAGCACAAAATTCAAATGAACATCCAACGAAGAAGGATATATGATGGAGAGAAGGAGAAAAAAACCTGCACCAACGATGATAGTGAGTTTTCCCAAGGTGAGAGACATAGCTAAGGAAAACCCACCAAAAGCCCCAAAAACCAATTAGTCTTATGAATTGAAAATTCCCTAATAACGCTGAATTGAAGAACCTGCTTTCTTCAATATCAAACAATAAATAGAAAAAAGAAAATTCAAGTGTTCAACGATATAAGAAAACCGATATGAATATTGGTTAGATTTTCAAAGGGGAGAAAAGTTAGCGATTCGTAGGAAAAGCTTGTATTCTTTCCCCAATATTTTCTGGGGGATTTCGATGTCAAGATAGCGACACTGTTTCAGTTGCTGACTTCATGGAAATTGATTTTCTGTTAGGTGTATTTATAGAGTTCGAAATTGAAATTTTAGGGTTCCAATTTCGTAAAATTATATCTAAGATAATTTTCAATTTACCACCCACAAATTTTATTTTATGGTATTGGTATATAATAAAGCACATGTATGAGTTTTTTTGTTTGTTGGTCCAGTTTGCCATTTGTTTGCCCAATTTTTTTACATGATTTAAATTATATGTTTGAACCCTAACATATATATATATATAGGATGAGATCCAATAAGAAGGAGTGTGAAAATAAGAAGGAATATCTACCGTTGATTAACTAAGATTTAACGGTTTAAAAAAAGTTGTCTTAGCAAAAGATCTAATAACACATGTTTATGAAAGAAAGTATCACATATTAATTTAGAAAACATCACAATTTCAAGTGACTCATGTTTATACATAAACTATCACATATTAATTAAGAAAACATCACAATTTATTTTCTGTTCTGAATTGCGTGCAAGATGGACCATTGATCTAAGATCTGACGGATGAAATTCCTTCATATCCTTCTTAGTTTCAAACCCCTTCCTATTAGAACACACACATATATATATATATGATATATCATGTTTAAGTATTTCTCTTCTCGAATTAATAATTTGAATAAAACAATTAAAAAATAGAGGAAGTAATTAAAATTATTGCATGGTTTGAATTTACACAAAAATGTTGAAACTGTTTTTGTCTCCTATCTTATACTATTTTATAGTAGTATTATGCAACAATAAAGATAAATTTCCAACTGTTCACCTAAAATTTTAAATTTTGCGATTACTTTTATCTTTTATGCGGACTTAACTTTTTTAGCTAAAATAAATTTTATATATGATAGTTAAGAAATTATTAGTCGTTAGATCAAAAATTTAACTTCGATGATGCGTTATTTTAGACTAGCCCAACTAATAGATAATATATTACGAGAATGTAAATTTCTTATTTTGAGATTATCTCATCAAGCGGTTTTATTTAGTTTTACAAAAACAAAAATTTGTGAGAAAATAGTTACAAAAATGACATTTTCACATAAACTATATATAAATTACACACATCTTTAAAAGATATCCACCCAATTCATTTTTCTTTTTTGTTTTTCATTCAAAGATTTATTCTTCAATTCAAAATTTTCTTCATCTCCATTGTCTATATATAACTAACTTTTTGTTACAACATTGTTGTTTTAATTTTATAATAATTATGAGATTTTTGCGAACTATAGTTTCATGATCAATGTTACAAAATTGTTGATTTAATTTATAATAACTACCTTTTTGTCACAACATTGTTGCTTTAGGCTGAACGGTGTAGACATTGATATTTTATGGTCGTAGTTCGAAAAAAAACATTGATCAATATTTTTTTGCAAATTACAACCATAAAGTATCAATGTCTACAATGTCTACAGCATTCAGGCCAAAGAACATAATTCCGACCCCTTTAGTGGTCCGATATTTAGGTTAAGTGAGATTTGACCTGAACATTGTATACTTTTTATACTTTGGTATTCGTAATTCGCAAAAAGAAATTAAAATTGTAATTCGCAAAAATCCTAAATTTTAAAATTATAATTCTCAAATTATTCTTAATTTTAAGCATTACTCAAGACTCAAGTGTAAAAATAATAAGTTGAGAAAGACATCTGTTAACATAACGAGATTTATTATCACATAAAAACTTTTTTTATATAATTGATTAAACTCATCGCAATTTGGCACATTTTTATGTTTACGATGCATATATTTTATATACAAGAGATAAAAGATAATAGATATCTTCGTTTATGATTTTAATTAACTAAGACCTAAATATATATATATATATATATATATATATATATATATATATATATATATATATATATATATATATATATATATATGTCAATGAATATAAGACACTTAATTAAGAGAACTTATAAATAGTAAATAACATAATTTGGTTTAAAATTATGACCAATTTTATAAAGAATGTTCAAGACAAGGCAAATGAACGGCCTTAAACCATAGGAAGAAACCATTGTAATCTATTGTGTTGGACCAAAGTCCAAACGCTGAGCTTATATGTATATATTTATATGTTATTATAATTAATTAAAATTATCTTTATGTCCTTATTAAAGTAATCTAATTAAAGTTAAAGGGTTTGGACTTAAATGTATCAATAGGTTATGGGCCTTAAATGTGTAGAGATTCGTTTTATGACTGGGTTCTATGATGTGCCGAATACTAGTCACAAGTTATTATATATATAGCGCAGTTATGGTCCCTAGGTTATACATATTTCCTTTTCTCATGTCATCCCATTATCAGAGAGAATTAAGAGCAATAACATTAAGGGTCGTCAAACTAAGGAATACGTGTTAATCTAGAAGATCTAATCGTTTCTATTTCCAAGATTATCTCTTGCGACATGGAATCAAGTATTCTTTAGTTTTATCCTTTTATTTTATTCTCCTAATTCAACATAATCGATCCTGTTTATTAGTAAAAGATTCACCTTTTTCATCCCATCATATTGAGCTTAGATTATTTCATTAAAAGCTACAATTCATATCCTAGGGTTCAATCAATCTACATTCCGTGAGTCTATTCCCAAAATATTGCAAAATAAAAAAATAATTCCCACTTTCCTTAAAATGGGAAAGTAATTCCCACTTTACCGTCCACGTAGGATTATTTTGAAATTTTTTTTTTTTATTTTTAATATAACCGCTACTTGAGGTAGCGGTTTTGTTTAGGGAATTGAAGAAAATCGCCAGATGAAATGGCGGTTTGGTAATTTTTTTATTTTTTTTAAAAAAAAAAAAATATTTGGATAAACCGCCACTTGAAGTGGCGGTTTTATACCTGTACAAAACGGCAGTATCTGTTCTTTTTCTTCACTCATTTCATTTGCTTCCTTCCCTTCGCTGCTGCCGGTTATCTAAAAAAAAAAAAGTCTTCAATTCTCATTTACTTCATATTCACAATTCCTCTCATTTAACTAAATTAATCAACTACATTCTCATCTTCTCCTTCTTTACTTGTTCATATTCATCATCATTTAAGGTAATAACATAACCCTAATTTATTTCAATTTGCAAATTGAATATTTTGTTCATTATTGTTTTCAATTGAAGTTATAAATACATTGATTGTTTAATAAATTCTCTTGTTTTCATGATATAAGCTTACATTTTACACATTTGTAGTTGAATTTTAGGATTTGGTTTGTATGCATATAAAGTGTTTGATGATATGCTTCAATGAAAGTTTATTACTTTGTATTTGCAGAATATGGATCATTATCCCGTTATAGTGTATTGGGGTGGGGAAGTAAGTTATACTGGATCCGATGTTGGGTATAATGGAGGAATAAATACAGTGATGTTTATCCATCGTCAAAATACGACTTTTGAGGTGTTTGTTAGCAAAGTCTATGATGTAATTGGTTGTGATCGCAACTCTTTTATGTTAAAATTGGAGATGAAATATCCGGTGACTGGGAAAAATGTGTTAGTCCCGATTAAGAATGATGAAAGCATAAGTGCTCTTGCTTATGCGGCATCACAAGCCCCTGGAACGGCAATGGAGGTTTATGTTGAATTGGTTGCAAGTTTGGATAATGCGAGGGAAGTCATGACTAGCATGGAACTTCCAGAATCAGGTCCTAGTGTACGCCATGATACATTCACAGAAATGTTAAGTAACCCAAATTACGTTAATGAGCACTTGGATGAGAATAGCTCTCCAACTCATTCACGTGGCATTGGTGGTGGTGTAATGAACACCTTTTCCACGAGTCACTTGGGTAGCCTTAATGCGAACGAGGTTGACTCTTTAGATCAGGAGGATGAGCATATTGATTCTGATTCAGAAGAGGATGATGAAAGAAGAGAAGCTCTAGATGCAGCGATTAGAGATGGTGCTCCATCTCAAGATTGGCTTAGAATTGATGAGGTTGATCAAAGATTGATTGATGCATGGATGACCTGGAACGATGACAACTCCATGAATGAAAATGGAGACTTTAGGATAGGGCAAGAGTTTAGCTCCTTAGACCACCTTAAGAAGAATGTTAAAGCATGGGCGATTTCTAATAATAGAAACTTCCGTGTAATTGAGTCGGAGCCTTCAAAGTACGTTATCCAATGCACTAATGCGGAGGATGTAGGTTGTGAATGGAGGATGCGAGCTGTTATGACCGCAACGGGATCATTTAAGATTGTGCGATATAAGGGTCATAATCAAGATTGCTCAGTACATTACAGTGACGACCATCCCCTCCTTACTTCTGAATTTGTTGCTGATCTTATCGTGGATATGATTAGAGTTGATCCAGCGTTTAAGGTGAAGTCAATCGTTAATTTTGTAAAAAATAAATACGGATTTGTAATAACATATAAGAGAGCTTGGTTGGCCAAAAATAAGGCTATAACAAAAGTGTTTGGGGATTGGGATAAGTCCTTTGAGGAGCTTCCACGGTACGTGCAGGCATTAATGCAATCTAATCCAGGAACAGTGGTGCAATGGGAAGTCCAACCAACAATGGATCCTACCAAAGTGATGTTTCAGCGAATGTTCTGGGCTTTCGGACCATCCATTAAGGGTTTTCCCCACTGTCGTCCCCTTATTTCTATAGATGGTACACATTTGTTCGGAAAGTACAGAGGCACACTTATGATTGGTATGTCCATAGATGCAAATTCTCAGTTGTTCCCACTTGCCTTTGCCGTTGTGGAGGGAGAGAGCAACGACACATGGAGTTGGTTCTTGGATTGTATAAGGCATTATGTCACTAAGAGGGACGGCTTATGTGTTATATCTGATCGTCACAAGGGAATTTTGCATGCAATGAACAGAGTTGGAAAAGGTTGGGAAGAACCATATGCATTCCATCGGTTTTGTAAACGTCATCTAACTTCAAACGTGCATAAGAAGTTTAAAAACATAGCGGTTAAGAACTTATTTGGAAAAGCTTCTGAACAAACAAAGATTCGGAAGTATAATTTTTACATGAATCGCCTTAAAGAGCTTAATGAGGACGCGTACAAGTACTTAGTGGACGGTTCTATTCCCGAGCGCCAATGGACTTTGATTCATGACGGTGGGCATCAATATGGAGTGAGAACTACAAACATGTCTGAAGCGTTCAACGGCGTTATGAAAGGGGCCAGGTCACTCCCAATCACTTCATTAGTTAGGATGACATTCTACCGGGTAAACGAATACTTTGCCACAAGGAGGGATTTAGGGAGAAGCAGATTAGATAGTGGACATGTGTATGCGAAGAAACCAAGTGATACGATTGATAAGAATGCTGAAAAAGCACGCTTTCATGATGTTAGGATATATGACACAGTGCGTGGGATATTCGAGGTCACCACTGGTTGTGGCAATAGGATAGCAGGAAAAGGTGGAAAATCCTACATGGTTGACCTCACAGCAACATCATGCACATGTCAGAAACCAACTATCTTCAAGTTACCGTGCTCACATGTTCTTGCAGTATGTCGAGCTCGTAACATATCGTACGATGCTTTTGTGGACCCTTCATTTCGCACTACAAAATACGTATCGACATATAAGAAGTCTTTCATGCCCGTTCCAGACATGTTTACTTGCGATCCTTGGAATGGTCCTACAGTTGTTCCAGATCCCTCAACGAAGCGTGCAAAGGGTCGTCCGCGATCAACTCGTATACGGAACGAAATGGATGCACCGTTGAAGCGTCCTCGTAACTCGTGTACCTTTTGTGGATGTAGTGGTCATAATAAGAAAACATGCCCTCGAAGGTCAACAAAGTATGTTTTTTTTTAAAATTTTGTAACAACATGTTCAATATGATAATATTTAAATGATTTTAATAACACTTATGTATGTTTCAGCGATCATGGCGATGCCGGGCCCAGTAGCGGAGGTTGACGAGTTCACACCATCTCATCGACCGGTGTGCAAAACAAAAGGGGTCGGGGGTTGTAGTTTAACAAGCTTTGTATATTCTTATACGACTTGAACTTCTTGTATGAGTTTCCATAATTGTAATATATCTTTGCATTAGTTTTATAATTATTTTTTTCAAAACAATCCGGTTCGTAATTGATTATTATGGAATAGATGGTATTGAACTAGTTTAATGCATGTTGCGTTCACTATTTTAAAATGAAAGAAAAAAAAAACTTAAGGCAAAGAAAAAAAAAAAAAAAAAAAAAAGTCACAAGCAAACCGCCACATGAAGTGGCGGTTTACCTGGACCAAACCGCCACTTCAGATGGCGTTTTTGTGGTTAAGGCAAACCGCCACTTGAGATAGCGGTTTTGTCTGGAAAAAAATAAAAAAAATTTAATTTTCCACGTGGACGGTATTGTGGGAAATACTTTCCCAAATAATGCAAAGTGGGAATTATTTTTTTATTTTGCAATATTTTGGGAATAGACTCACATTCCGTAAGCTTACTTCTTTTATTTTTTTTTATTATTATAACGTTGATGGAGGAAAGAAAAAGACATAGTGAGATTCAACTTAAGAACCTAGATTGTATTATGAGAAAGACGAAGATACTTACTCCAACTGAAACAAGGATAAAAACATAGGTATTATATTTGACCAGGGTTCAATATTGGCCATTTCGATGTTAATATAATATGTAATTACAACAATTAATAACATCGGGTTTTTTAACCTATGCACCAGGTTCATAGGTCTAAACTGTAAAATTGGTAAGTATTTAAAAATTTTATTTAGGATATACTCTCTAATTTATTGTTACATTTACCTATTTTAGAAGATATCTTCTATTGAATTCAATATAATTATCAAATTTATTATCTAAACCTATGTATTAAGTTAGAAAAATCATAATAATATTATCAAAGTATATAATTCTGACAATATAAGACCAACCATACAATTAATGAAGATAAAAAAAAAAGAAAGAAATAGAAAAATAAGTAAAAGAAAAAAGAGAATAAAGTAAATGTTTTGAAAAAGAATAAATATAAAGCACACTGATACTACAGTTACAAATTAAAGAGTATTAACTAATAATTCTTATTGTGGATACTAGCTAGGGTTTATAGTTTGATACAACATAGAAGTACACATAAATAAATTAGATCCTAATAAATAAATTAATAAGAAGTATAAATTTGCATTTGATTTAAAATATGCTCAAAATTATCGGTAGATCTTTCAATAGAATGAGAATGAGTTCCTTCATAAGTAGTAACAATAACTCCTTCATCATTGGAAAGACGTTGAACTTGTTTCTTCACATTACATCCTTCATTTGTGCACCTGTAGTAGCTCCTGTATTTTCATCCAACTTATTAATTTTCATCATTCATTATACTTCTTATTTTTCATACTCATATAATATATATATATATATATATATATATATATATATATATATATATATATATATATATATATATATATATATATTAACAATAAAATAAAAAAAATTAATGAATTAACAAAAAATTACTTGTAATTCAAAGAATATGGAGTATATGAATATTGTCCAACTATCTCACAAAATCTTCATTATGTATGTTTCATAATTTGTGTATTTTTTTCCTTGTTAGGTTAAAATAATAACTTGTTTCTTATAGTAATTAATTTTTTTTCTAGTGATTATTATTATTATTATTATTATTATTATTATTATTGTTGTTATATGAAATAAGAAGTTAAAAGTATAAATATTTGGTGAAAAATAAAAATAAAAATATTTAATCATAGTAATATCTACTCCATAAATAAGTAGGCAATATTATAATAAAGTATGTATACACATATATATAGCACACCTTGGAAATTTGTTATTCTTAACGGCTTTTTGACCATACTTTCGCCACCTATAACCATCATCAAGAATATCAACTTGGCTTCTTGTTTGAAATGCATATCTATGTTTCTTTGCCTTCTTTTCCAACGATCCTTTCTTAATCATCTTATGATTATTATAATTATGATTATCATTCTCCATAATTACCATCTGCCTCTTGTTTTGATCATTATTATTTACTTTGAACTGATGATGATCAGATTGAACGACAGCCATTGATGGTTGATGAATCTGATGATCATCCATCATCATCATCAAAGATCCTACATGATGATGATGATCATGATCAAAATGATCAAGGCTGTTATTGGAAGTGCTTGAAACTTGTTGGTTTAATGAGAAGGGAATAATAAAATTAGTGTTATTGGATGGTGATGAAGTTGATGAGTTGGTGGAAGAGGAGAATATGGAGTATCCTTCCATGATGAGAGAGAAAGATTTTAGAGAGAGAAACTAGATTATTAATTTGTTTCATCAGAATAAATGATAAGTAAATTGTTTCACATTTGTATTAATATAAGTAATAAGTAATGGCGGCTTAATTGTTAATTGTTAATTGATGGTGGCTAATATTTTATTTGCGCATGTGTTTAGAACAAGAAATACTACTACACTACTCGCTCCCTTTGAATAGAAATTATTGGAGCGTTTTTTTAAAAAATAATATTTTTTGGTCACTTTTTTCATTTAGCATTAAAGATGAATTAAGATATTTTAAGAAAAAGTAGATATTTCGCGATAAATAAAGAGGGATAATATTAAACTAATAAGTAGATTAAATTGAAAGACTATCATAATGTATGAATGAAATTAAAATGAAATAATGAGTCATGAACGAGAATTTAAAAGGAAAAATAATGTTATACATAAGATGGATGAAATATTTAGTATAATAAATATAATAAGAGATTGTATTATGTGGATGAAATAAAAAAAAGTTAAAACTTATGAATGTAAAAGAAAGTGACAGATTATTATCCAAAAATAAACTTAGTGTAAAAAAGTAAAACGGACTAGAAATAATTGATGGTAAATAAGTGGGAGGGAGGAAATAAATAGTTAGCTATGGTTTCTGCTGCTCCTTTGGACGCTGCTCATCTCGTAGTATGATTCCATGCCGACAACAAAAGTAGTGTACTTAAAACTTAATACACTAATTCGATATTTAATAGTGTTGATTTTATATAATTAGAAATCATAAAATCTAGATATAATATATATTATATTGAGATGAATCAAATAAGATTTCATTTAATTATATTTTAATGTATAAATTAAAAATAAAATACAAATTAAGAGTGATTAATAAATACTAACTCAAAAGCAAATGATACATTTGCAAAAAATGGAGGCAGTATGATATACTCTCTTTGTTTAGCTTTAAAAGTTATGTTTGAGAAATTTTGTACAAAGAAAAGAAAAATTTAAACATGAGTTTTTATGGTTATATAAAATATAGAATAATATGTTTATTAATAATTTTATTTAATTTGTCTTGATATATACTTTTTATTTATGTAAAACATACTCTTTTTGTCTCACTAATTTCGCTCCAAAGACAAATGGAGTAAAAATTAAGAGAAGTGAGTAAAGTGGTGTTTTATAGGAAAGTGGAAAAATATAAAAATAAGATAAAAAATTAAGTTACATTTGTAGGTGAGAATTAAAAAAAAATATAAGTCACAAGTAAAAATATAAATGAGGCAAATTAAATGGGACAAAGCCACAAAGCTGATGCTCCTATTATACTTAAACTTGTGCAAAAAAAAATCAATGTAACAAACAAAATAAGTAAGGTATTGTTTGGCAACATAAAATTCATTTAAAAATAGGGAATTTGATTTTTTATTCAAATTCAAAAATGTAAATAACACCTATATCCTTGGAATTTGCAAAGTTTGATACTTAACCAAGTTTACATTGTTATTGGAATTCTATATGAAATTGACCAAATTCTACATTTTCGAATTTAAGATTTACCAAATATAATATTTGGATCAATTCAACATTTGAAAATAAATTCCAAGTTGTTCAACATACTATGAATTGAGGACTATTTATTTTGTCATTTTAAAATCATCCAATAGTTCCACCATTTTGATTACCTAAAGAGTCAAAAAACAATAACGAAAAAGCCAATAAAAACAATTAACAAAATTTAATCAAACAAACTGAAAAACCAATTATCAATAGTTAAGTACTTAAGGTATTCTTTTACTTCCTCCGTTCGAAATTAGTCGCAACATTAAAATTATTGCACTATTCACTTATCATCTTTAATTTGTGATTAATTTATAATCTATAAATTAAAATATAGTCAAGTGAGATTTTGTTTGATTTGTCTCAATGCAAATATTATCAATATTCAATTCTTATAATCTTTCATTATGTGTAATTAGAGATATTAAGAATTGAATTAGTGTATTGGATTGTGTGATGAAACAAACGTTGCAAGTATTTTAGGACGGACAAAGTATTTGCGTCCGTACCATTAGTGATTGTTACAGATGACGTAAACGGCAAGCAATCGAGTAAATGTGGTGAATCGGACACTATATGATAGCTTTACATGTTTTGTTGGATTCGAAGAGTTTCCTTTAGCTTGATGGTTTGAAATTTGAGGCTAATGATGAGTAACTTTCGCATTTTATTGGGTTTAATTATGATTAAGGGAGGACTATCACAATAAGTTTGAATATTGGGTTAATTACAATGATTAGTCCTTTAGAATAATTCTCCTCCATAGATTAATATACTGAGTAAGAAAAATATAGTTAAATGGAATTTTATTTGAATTATTTAATTCATAATATTAACTAATTTGTTTTTTAAATTTCTAGATATATATAGTTTAATATATAAATAATCAAAATATAAATAATCAAAAGAATACGTTGGATTGTATGAAAAATCAAATGTAGCAAGTATAATGGAATGAAGGAAAAACTTCTTCATTTTCTAATTAAATGTTACATTTATTTTTATGATGACATAAATTTCAAGAAAAAATTGAAGAGGGACCACATGAGATCATATGAGGGGAGTAAATAAGGAAAAACAATAAGAAAATAAGATATTTAATGTGAAAAATATGACATTTTATTAGAATAAAATTGAGTATTTTTTGAAATTTATTTGAATTGAAAAGACAAGTTGATATAAGATTATTGTAGTAGGTTTTTTTGTCGCTAATAATATCAAAGGTCGACTATATGAATTATGACATATTAGTGAGAAAAATGTATGTATCAAAATAAACATAATTATTATTCAAATTAAAATTAAGTAAATACAACTATACAAGTGATTTACTAAGAATTTTTAATATTCCTTATTTCATTTCTTTTTATTTGCACACATTTTAAGGCAAATTTTAAGTCTTAATATTTCTAATTATGCATCATAAAAAATTGTAAAAACTATATATTACTCCAAAGACTTTGCATTAAGATGAATCTGATAAATTCTCACATTAATATATTTGATCTTCAATATATATTTGAAAAATCTAATTCAAATTTGTATGTTTAGACGTAAAAGAAGTTAAAATGAACAAACAAAAAGAAATAGGAAAAAATAGAAAATTTAATAGGTAATGTAATACTATTTATTTCCAAGCAAAACAATCAAAAAATGAACAAACTTGTGAACGACAAACAACGAAAGTATGTACTACTCCGTCTTTTTTTGAATTACATTAAAGAGGAATTGGTTTATTTTTAAGAAAGTGGTAATAAATGAGGAGAGAGAATGAATTATGTGGATGAAATTAAAAAATAGTTAAAATATATAGAGGAGATTAAAAAAAATTATGGGTCATTGTTCAAAATTAAAAATGATGCAAATTAAGGGAGACGGATCAAAATGAAAAATAATATAAATTTAATGGGACGAAGAGAATACGTATTTATAGTTCGTATACTTTTATTGACTTTTATGCCGAAATAACTATTTTGTTTTTTTTATTCTCACTCAATTAGAAGCAATCATTCATAATCCATAATAGCACTTTTAATTCAAATCTTTTTTCATTGATGATTCAATCTAAAATTGAGAACTTTTTTATTTTCAAAAACATTGAAGAATTTTAAATTGAATTGAGCCCCATAAATATTTTCTTTTAATGATAAAGACTTTCAGTTGGTTATTTGTGATTCCATGTGTCTAGGGTCATAATGCATTGGATCTGAAGAACAAGTGAATACCGGTTACACCTATACTTTAAAAAAATTGATTTAATTACTACTCTCTCTATTTTTTAATGATGTTTTCACAATGAATGTTTATGAGAATTTAAAAAATAGAATCTTTTAAATAGTAAATATATTATTTTTATTGAATAATAGATTTGATGGAGAAAAAGTGAGTACAATAAACATTAAAAAATATTAAAAGAAATTTAGTGGAAAAAATATAAGAACCATAACAAATAAAAAAATGTTATTATAAAGTTAGTCGGAAACATGTGAGGATTATAAGATATATAAAAATGCTAAATTTAGTTAGTGGAAAATATGTGAGCACTTTTAACATTATTAAAATATTAAAATAAAAATGAATAATATTATTTTTGTCCAAAATTTATAATATAATAGAAATATTCCTTGTCGGGATTCTATATAGAAAGTGAAAACTTTTATAGGAATTTTCATAAAGAGTTGAACAAAAACAAAGAAAAAAAGAACAATAATAAACACATGCTCTGACTATAATTCCAGTTCTTAGTTAATTGTATTGTGGTTGTTGAATCAATTTCAAGCATTGGATACAGTGCATTGAATTTCAAGGCTAAACTTTATTCATAATTTTCTCCTTTAATTATTTTATGATGAATTAAAATCAAAATAATATTCCCATTATAAATATTACTCATATTATTATATGGATGATGCACCAATATTAGCTATATGATATAATATCATGCTAAAAATAATTAAAGGAGTAGTTTCTAAGACGCAGATAAAATGTTATCCAATAGAATTCAAAGCCTTACGTAAAATAGTGATATCATAACTTTATTTTTAAGTGATGATATGATAACCTGATGTTGAACAAGAAAAATGAAAAACAGTCAAATAATCAGCTAACACGTACTACTATATTTAGCAACTTTCTCTTTGACCATATACTTTTCAAAGTTTTACAAATGGAGTATCTTTTACTAGTATGTGTTTTCTTATGCAGACGCCATGTATTTTCATTTCAGTCATTCAATATAGTAATAGTACGTAGAATTTTACGATGATAAACATTTATTGTATTCATAAATTCTAATACTACATCTTTTATGATTCGGAGGCCATAATGATCCGTTTGGTAGGTGGTAATGAAATTGAAAAATTAGTGTAATTTTAGTTAAAAACTCTCTTGGCTATCTTGATGGACATGCTTGTCCAACTTCAATCATCTCATTTTCTTCATAAAATTCATTCCAATGCATTACGTACTATGTGATATTATGTGGTAATGGAAATTTGGTTTCATTACCATGAGAATAATATAAAACTTTTGATGAAATTTTACTTTATAAATCATTCACATTACTATCATTTAGTACCAGTAACAAAACGGGCCGTAAATATAATGTAATGACCATAAACCTAATGATGACAGTATATTTCAAAAATGGATATTAGTTTAATGACTGAAGATTTTATGTTTCACCTTCGTAAAATAGGTTTAATTCTCACTTTCTATAACATAAATTATTAGTTCATCTAGTAGTCAAAGTCTTTTTAAAAACATGCAATTACAAAAATAAAAAAGTATAATTTACTTATTTATATAGATCATATTGTTAGTTAATTATTAATTTGCGAGTTGGTTCGTCTTCCTTTTCTAGATAACGAGACTATTCAATAACGCTATTATTTTCTTTGGATTGGATAGTAGGCTGGGGTATCAATAAATGGATTAGGACAGAGAAAATTAATTCAACCTATAATCAATAAAAAATCAAACCTTATGAACATAAGAATAAATAAGATATTCATTAACCACTAAACTAATTTATATTAATTTAAAACTCAATAATACTCTTTTACCGGTCCGGATGTTTCTAATAGCCTCAAAATCTTAAATCATCCAATTTTCATATAAAATTGGGCAACTTTACTTTATTATTAGATGTAGAATAAAAAAACTAATAGAACAGTACAAATTAAACTTAATACAGCCCGAACATGTTGAAGACCATATGTGTGATTTTGATTCTTACCTACTCATGATTCTTGAATGAATTAAATTAAGGGTCAAAATTCTTGATCTTAGTTGAATATTATGAAGAATAATCTCAACATGGTGTACGTGTTCTTTGTTGGAATTTGACAAACTCCTATTATGAATAAACTATACGTACAAATGGAGACATCCATGCATTAAATGAATGATTGTTGGATTATATTGAAAAGTATAATTTTTAAATGTTTTTTACTCACCAAGTATAGAGTTGATTTTGATTATACTATGTTTGAGTCATTTATTGAAGTAGTTTGAGCAGACTGAGTGCTCGTTTGAGCAGTTCAGTGTAAGACTTTTGAAGTAATTTTTTATTGAAAAATATTCCCTTGTCGATTTTGTGAGATATTTAAGAGGTCAAATGAAGCATTAGAGTATTGTGTTGTGACTTATGTCTATACATAGAGAAAATTTGAACTTTGGTGAGTCTCTGCGTATCTTTTATGTATTGATGAGTGAACTTCAACAAAGGAGGAAACTTTGAGCTCAAAAGAGTGAATTCAAGCTTTGTGAGTGATATCTTATTGATATATGTTGAATAGTTGATGAATTATATTTTTATTTAAAAAAAGAGCGTCCAAGACACCGTTTAAAATTTGTCTTACTTTTTAATGTTTTGCTTGGTTTATTTGATTACTACATTGTTATACCATGTTTTTTCTTGTTTTTCTTTTTTCTTATTCAGTTTGGTGAGATCTAAATCCTTTCGAATTCGATTATATTTAATAATTTTTAAATTTTTATTAAAAGTAAATATGAAAAAAGTAAAAAAAAGCGAATAGTTAAGATATATTTTTATGAGTAGAAAAATAAATTAAGATGATAAATTTGTGACCGAATAAGATGCTGAAAGAGAATATAATGTCAGTGTCAAACACAACAATTCTAGCAAAATAAACAAAACTTCCTAGATTATTCATCTTTCTCTTTCGTTTGATATACTTTCTATTTCAGTTGTCCCAATAATTTTTATTTTATTTTGTGTTTTTGGTGGTTGTCTAACATTCCACAATCTCCACTACCTCTTTATGGCATTCCTATTCCTATATTTTTCATTCACTTAATTGTGTCTTATAAATTTATAAAAACTTTACTTCATTGTAGCAAAATCTTGGGATATAACATAGGAGTACTAGTATAGTACTCTCTTTATTTTTTGTTCTCGCTTACCTTTTACACAGTTTTTAATGTTAATTTTAAACCTTAATATCTCTAAATATGAATAATAAAAATATATAAAAGACATAATAATAAAAAATATATATTTAGACTAATCTAATAAGATCTCACATTTTTCTCGTTTCTATTATTATTATTATTAGTATTATTGTTTTTACATATTTATTTTATCTATATGCATTTTGTTTATCTTTCTCTTGCAAAAACCTCTCTTAATCTTTCTCGAGTTATGGGACTTTTTTGGCCGCGCTCTCCTTTATAGGTATGAGTTGCCGCCGTTCTTTCCTCTCCATACCTTGTCCATAGTTTTCTATGTGGAATACACTGCGTAGAATGATGATGATGATAATGAAATCTCAGATAGATATTTTATCTTCTAAATTAAATATTTTTAAAAAATATTAATCAAATTTCTATCTCTTTATGATGAAATATTTCAAATGAAAAGAATATAAGAAAATGAAGGGAGTATAATTACTAGGCTCTAGCCGTATAAGATTCTCATATAAAATAACGTAAGGCGAAAGGGAAGGAGTAGTATGTAACAAAATAAATAAACCAAATTTATATGAAGTATTTCTAAAGAGAGTATATTGGTTCCTTGTGACACGGCCCAAACATAATTGGATCGATCCGTGTCTTCAATTTCACGTTTTTCTCAGCATTTTCGACATAAAAAGCATCAGGAAGGTTCTAAATGGTCTAGCAGCTTCTAGACTATTTTAGGGTGTTCTAGAAGCATCTAGAACATTCATGAAGGATTTAGAATGTGCTAGAGACATCTAGTACATTCATGAAGGTACTAGAGTATGCTAGAAAGTACTAGCATACTCAAGAAGGGTCTGGAAGGTGCTAGAAGGTTCTAGCTCTATCATGTAAATATTAGAACATACTAAAGTAGTATAGAATAGTATGGTGTATTCTAGAGTGTTCTGAGCATGTCTAGAACCATATAGGTCTTTCTAGACATTTTCTAGACATGTACATACTCTAGGAGAGTAGTGTAGGGCATTCTAGAGAACTCTAGGTTAGGAGCATTCTAGAACGGCCCCAAGGTAAGGGGGCTTGCTTATAGATAGAGATAGGCTTTGAGGTTCATTTTTGCATTCAAGTTCCAACAAGTTCTAAAAGTTCTTGTAAGCATCTAACTCTCTTATAAAAGCATTCTCTTATCAATACAAAGCCTTTTCCTACACAAATACTCTCTTACTGTTAGAGTATATAACATATCTTGGGGCCTCAACCATCAGCTTAAGCTTTTGGTTAAATTGGTTCCTTGACATGGTATCAGAAGCCAACGTGAGAGGTCACGGGTTCGAATCTCAACCACCCCTCATTTAAAGTAGAATATTCAGCGCCTATGCGCATCCACACTTCTAGCCCAATGGGGTCTCGTGTGAGGGGGCGTGTTAGAGTATATAGCATATCCTGGGGCTTTAACCATCAGCTTAAGCTTTTGGTTAAATTGGTTCCTTGACACTTACTAAGTCTTTCCTTAGCAAGTCTAACCAAGATCGGCTTGCACATATAAAGGGTTGATTTTAAGCTAGTGCAATCGTTAGTCATTGACACTAATACCGCACGGTTTTCACTAGGTGAATAAGTGAGCCCGTAACACTTGGAAGGTAGGAGTAAGCTAAAGGAGTGTACTAAAATATGTATGGTAAACATTGGTGTCCTGGTGGGCTTATATATATTAAATTGATGGAATCCTAGAAAGGTGCACGTGACTTGACTATTCATTGTTTTACCAAAATGTCAAGACAAAATAAGAATACATTCATACAGGTATTAAGTATCTGATGATCTCATAATGTAGAGAGCTACGTCGGGTACTATACGGGCCGCCGACAACGAACCACACTTCAGTCATCAATCCTCATCTTCCTGTTTTTTCTTGAGATATTTATTGCTTCCTCTATTCCGTCTCATGACATTTGCTTCCCTTTTTTTTTAGCGTATCTCATCAAATTTGTTAAAATAAGAGGTATTTGGCAAATTAGTTCATTTAGTAATTTTAATTTATTTTGATGTAAATAGAGGATTGGGTAGTCAAACCAACTAATGCTAGTGTTTGGTGAATTAGCTGGTTGAAACAACTTATTGATACGAACAAGTTGTTTTTGAACAAACTGCTTATAGCAGCGGGTTCAAAATCAGCTGGTCAAATCAGCCACTATAATCAGCTACTAGCTACCAACTACCAGCTATCAGCCATTTACCAAACACCCTCAAAAGCTTATAGCTAGAGAGGGAGTATTTATTTAACAAGTTTTGTATGAGACGGTTTCATCAAGTGACGAAACTTATATATAATTAGCTTATTTCCATAATTAATCACTTTAAATTGTTATTTGTGAAATGATCACTATTACTAAGACTATAAAAAATGAATATTTTAGTACTGTAAACTTTAAGATTATAGTATATACAAAATTACTTTAAGTTATTAAGTAATCACTTTAAAACAATAAGTACATTATACTATGTCAATCTAATATAGATGATCTTTATCCAAAAAAATAAATAATTATATAGTTGTATTGATCTTATCGTAAGAATGATATTGTTTCATTTGAAAATTTGTGTTAATTAAAAGGATTATAAAGGTGTAGCGGAGGCTTCTATCACTCAAAGTCAAATCTTTATATTTTTTATTCCCAACGAAATTCCATACTAAAATTCCGCCATAGTGTGTAAATGCCATCTTTAAGCTTGATAATTACTCCCCGTTCCTATGAGATTGCACCTAATTTATATTGAGTGAAATTTAGTAGAAAGTGAAATTTGGTTGAAAAATAAGACAAATAACAAGTGAATGATAGAAATGAGTGGTTAAGATGGAGAAAGAAAATAAGTTCGTGGATGAAATTTAAAGAAAAAAGGGTCATCGCCAAAAAAGAAAATGGTGCAAAATAGAGGTGATCATGGGCGGCCGGGCCCGCGCGGCCCGAAAAAGTGAGGGTTTGGATACCAAAATATGGCCCGATGGGCGGGGTGTGGGATTTGGTGTTTGGCCCCCGGCCCGGCCCGAAAAAGTGCTTCCTACGCATTAGATGGTATCCTGTAGTAATATAGCTGGATAGGATTTAGCATATACTACTTATTATTACTTTGATGACTTGTATATTTTCGCAGTATTGCCTTATATGTAGCCTGCCCTAGATAGAAACATTATATGATTAGTATTTATTTTTAATTAAGTTGTTTTGAAAGTCAAATAAAAAATTTGTTTTGATGACTTGTTCATGATTTGCATTTTAAATTTGTTTTATATTATGTATAATATGTAACAATTGTATTTGTTTATTTCAATTATTTGTAATTTGTGTTTTAAATTATGTATAATATGCAACAATTGTATTTGTTTATTTTAATTATTTGTAATTTGTGTTTTTAATTATATATAAATAATATATAACATAGGCCCGCAAGCCCGCATAGTACGGGTTTGGGCATGAACTTTTTTGCCCGTACTTCGACCCGGCCCACATCAAATGGGTAGATTTTTGTCTCTTGGCTCGGCCCGATGTTTGATCACCTTTAGTGCAAAATGAGTAGGACAAACAAAAATAAAAAATGTGCAAATTAAGGGGGACAGAGTGAGTATTTTTTAATTAAATTTAAGTTGATAGTTATAATTGTAAAATAAAAAAAAAGTTTATGGATTAATTAAATATCTTATGTTGCTTATATTATTTCTCCAATCCTTTATCAATAATAGACATATCAAACTAGTTTTCTATTAATAAAGAGCAAAATATTATTTTTCATTAATTAAACGATATCATAACTAACTTAAGCATTCTTAACATCACAATCATTACAAAATTAGAAATTCACTATGGGCAATAAATTTAAGTTAGTGTATTTCTAAATTTATGATTAGGATCATGAAAAAATCATAAAAATTATTATTGCAAAAAGCGCATTTTAAAAATCACAACAATTCTAATAAAATAAGGATCTTTTATGATAAAGAGCTTATTTGTTGATTTTCTATATTTATCATCGATCTATCAATTTGTTAATTTTATTGTTGATTTTCTAAAAAAATATTTTATTTGAAAATAAATAACAGACAATTTGGAATTCAATTATCCCGTAATTATCGCGTATGCATGAAAGATGCATGCATTGTTTTAAACGAAAGGGCATCCGCCCGTGAGCACATTTCGTACTATTGCATACGTTTCTTTGGTGGGCCGGGTTTTGGTTTAGCGTTACAATGATAGATCTTTCAATATTCATCACAATTATCTCAAAAAAAAAATATATTCATCACAATTTTCATGTTTAGTTGGTGTAAAAGGAATTATCCAGAGAATTTTTAGGATCCAATAGAAAAATAGAGATATATTTTGATTAATCAAACTTCAAAAATTTTTCCATCACACATAAATATATTAATTATAGCAAATACATTGGCCGACTTATTAGATATAAAAATCCTAATGCGTTAATTAATCTGTGATGAATAATAAGAACACAAATTATTGTATGAGCTGGTTTCAATGTGAAATTTATAGACTAAATAGCCCAACTTACGTTTGTCATTTGTCAATACTCAATACTCTTAAAGGTTGATATTCATCAATTTTTAGCATTTTTAATAGTTTTTATGAGATACTCACTCTATTTCTAAGAATTCTCTACATGAATATTTCCCACTATTCAACGCACAGTGCACCAATTCAATCGTTAATATCTTTATTATACATAATAAAAACTATAAAAATTTAATATTAATAATATTTGCATTAAGACAATCAAACATAATTTCAATTGATTATGTTTTATAAAATACAAATTAAGACTCAATGATGAACATTGTCAAAAAGAAACTATTGCAAAAATGTTAGATATATTCTTTTTAATTTAGCATACATAAATATAACATATTGGTATACAAACTCGTGCAATGCACGATTTTTTAACAATGACATGTGTAAACATATGATAATAAATAATAATAAAATTAGAGATATTATATGAAGTGGAAACACTCAATGTCGACCGCTATATATATAAAGTAAGTTTGAAATTTGGAAATTGTCAACAATATATTATGCAGTATATTATATTCTCTAATTTACTCAATCATACATTATACTAAAAGGTTTGGAAAATTTTAAGTGTCACAACTAAAAAGAGTTTGCCAAATAGAACTCATGTATTGGTTAAAGAAAAATGATATGACATTTAATCTTGATTAATAGTCATATCATACATTATACTAAAAGGTTTGGAAAATTTCAAATGTCACGACTAAAGAGTTTGCCAAATGGTACTTATGTATTGGTTAAAAAAACTATATGAAATTTGATTTTGATCAATATATTTATTATAAATAAGTGCTAGTAAAAAATACCTTAATGGTGGATATATCGATTAAGATCAAACGTCATATAATTTTTCTTTAATCAATATGATGAGATCCATTTGAAATTTTTTTTTAATTGTGACAATTGAAATTTTCTAAGCTTTTTAGGATAATTTATGATATAGATAAAACATGTTTAACTTAGAATCATGTAAAATATCTAATTATTATAATTTGAGGAAAAGATAATGAAGGACAACTATTGAATCAATTCATTAATTAATTACGCATTACTATGTTTTGGAAAGAGGAAGACACACAAAATTATCTAAATTAGTCAACAAGTTTGATTTTAGTTCGAGTCATGGTCAAAATCCCGTTGGCATTTCGTCCTTTACGTGTAAGCACTAGGAAATTTCAAGATCAAATAAGTTACTAATGATTCTTTATTTAGGTTATTTCACCGTGACACGATTTTAATTGGATTAGCTTAAATCTTACTTTAAAATACTATTTTTACAAGTGTAAATTTAGATTATATTGTTTAATTTTTTTATTAATGAACTTTTTGTATAAAATCGCCTTACAGTAAAATGACCTCAATCAAAACTTCCTGATAAGTTATAAGACCAAGATGGGGATTAGGGTCTATAATATATCCTTGATCCTTCTTTATCTACTTTTTCCGGTCAAAATTGTCCTTAACTACTCCTCCCTTTCACGATATTATATTTGACTAATTTTTAATAATTTTCAAGTATGATTTAAGTTTTAATATCTATAAATAAAAATATTTTACGAAAAATTGTAAAAATTAAAATGTAATATTAAAATTCTATAAATTAAGACAAATCACATATAATTATATTTAAATTCTTTATATCCATAAAATTTCTCATATGTACTATTCCAAATATAACTATCAATATAACATGGACAAATACTTTTTTTTCTGTATAGTTATAAAAAAGATTTTCATCTACATTCTTAAAATATATGAAAATTTATCATTATTTGATATTTGATGATCCAAATTCGAGATCTTTTATACTCCATAACATAAAATAAGTTGCACCGCACTCATAAGTCATAACCACTTGCTAGATCAAACCTATTAAAATGGTCAATCAACTAAATTTTATATTAGTCAAATTTGACTAAGAAATTGTAGATTTTTTTCCATTATTACAGGAGTATTAATTAAAATTTACGTAAATTTTTTGATATATAAATGTATTATATATTTTCTATATATTCGGTTAAGAGAACCTGTTTAAGTCGAAACTCTGGATTTTAACTCAAATCATAAAATTAACAAAAACATATAGTAAGTTAAAAATCTATAATTTATAACTATTACTACAACAAAATACGGATGACATATCACTTTTTAAAATTGTTTACGTGTTACAATCTCAACAATAAATTTTCCATCTAAAACTCAATGACGATGTCATTGCTAATTTGCTATCATGATTAATATTTGTATTTTTGACTTTACTACTTTATAATTATGACTATAATATTATCAATATTAATTGATTTTTTACTTTTTATGTCGAATCATTTAATGTATTAGAAAATCATGTAATTTTTTTTTTCAATTATCCATAAAATCTTTTCAATGTTATTTATTAAACAATTATAAAATTTTAATTAATACAAATGTATCAGAAAATTTAATAAAGCCGTGCATCACACAGACATTATACACAGACATTATCTAGTAAAATACTAACATAAAGCTCAAATTTCACACTGAAAAATGAATTGATTAGATCAAGTCGATGGAATCTCAATTGAGTTTAGTTAAATTTCTATTTGAATTAAAATATTAAAATTGAAAACTCTACAGTTGATGATATATCCAAGGTTGGTTATTAATTAAGAGTGTATTTTGGATGCAGTATTTTAGGAAGAAAATAAAGGAGGGAAAAGGTGAGGGAATTGGGGAGGAAAAACTAACATGTTTACCTTCCAAATGAAGATTCTTTTTTTTTTTTTTTTTTTTTTTTTTTCAATTTAACTTCTTTACCTTCCCTTTTTGTATTAAAATAAAAGAAATGTCAACTTTATTCTCTTTTTATTTTTCTCTCTTTTTTTTCACCCCTTTTCTTTTCTTTATTCATCTAGATTTTCTTGAAAGTTTGTCCATAAAGTTAATTTGAGTTAATTTGTGGTTTAGTTGAAGAGAGGATAACTCCCAATTTTTATTTTTTGAGTTTAAAAGGCATTAGAGAAGAAAATAAATATATAAATGAAAATTTCCATAAAGTTATAAATGATGAATATTTCCATAAAAAGTTATAGTAATTTTAACAAGACGGACATAATAAAATTTTTACATTTCAAATTAAATGGGTAAAGAGGAAAAAGGGGTCAAGACTCTGCCTAGACACGTTAAACTTACCTTTTTTTAAGGGTAAAAATCTAATTTATTTGGACTATTAGAATACGGCTCAAAGTTTAGGTTTATAGAAAATTTAAAAGGTTTGGTTTCACTATTGGACCCTTGAAATATAGGGGTGGTAACCTAAGGGTTCAAATTAAATTTTAAATTTTAGACATTTAAATCACTGTTGAAAAAATTAGAAATTCTCAAATTCGACAGTATCATAATAAGACAATTTTAGTTAAGCTGACTCAATGTATATTTACGTTTTCAACATGATTACTTATAGTTTTAGAGTGATTACTTTTTATAATTTTAGAGTTTTTTCATGTATAACCTTAAAGTGAATTAGAAAAATAAACTAATTACATACTCATCTTATAATGAGACAATCTTATACAAGACTTGTTGAAAAATAGTTTATTAGGGTCTGGGTATAAACTCGATTCGATGCCTAAGAATCTTAGTCCAAATTTAAGATTAGGGTCTAAATTTTAACCCGCCCTTAAAATTATGTGTGAGTTGTCTGAATTTGAACCTAACCTTAAACATATGATTTGGGTAATGGTCACATCCAAATCAACCCATATCCTAATGTCCATCCCTAAACGACTAGTATAAATAGAGCTGAACAGAGTTTGATCTATATTCCAAATCGAATAGCACCAAATCGTAATTTTAATATTTGATCTAAACGGTCTAGTCTGTTTTTTCCAAAAAAGTTACGGATTACGATCTAGTCCCTGTTTTTTATTTTTTCAGATCAGACCAAACTGCAAACCGTACTATAACCAAAAATTATATTTTTTGTAAAAAATATGTTGCTATTTAAATATTTCGAGATGTAGTTATTTTTATATGGTACTATATACCTGAATAATGTTAATACAATCAACTAATTACAAATTATCATATTTGGTGATTGTTGGTGCAAAATATTTTCATAAACACATATATTAATTTGGGAAAAATATAAACATAAAAAACCGTAGACTAGACCAGACCGTTGTAGAATGGTTTGATCCGATCCAATATAAAAAATTTTCAAACCAAAATTTTTGGTTTGATTTTAATATCAAACCAGATCAAACCGGACCGCATGCACCCGTACGTACAAATGCAGCAATTGACAATCTCATTTGCTAATATTTGGATTCGTATTTGTGTAAAGGATATGGATATGATCCAGCAAACAAATTACGCCGTCGATTAACTAGTTCATTACGCAATTATAGAATGAGTAACTTCTACGCCACTACAATAGAGTTAAGTTTAGGATCAACCATCAAATAATCAATCAAATCATCAAATGATGATGATATACTCTAATTCTAATCGTCATATATAAATCTCTATTACTCTCTTTATATATAAATCCACAAAAATATAATAAAAAAAAACATCAATAATCATTGTAAAAAAAACTTATTTCATCATCTAATTTGACTTTTAATTTTTTCACTTGGGTTTTGCTGCTTTGTTCTTCTCTAATGGCGGAGGAAATCAAGATTTTATCTTTCCTATCCGAATTCAGAGCTTCTGCTAACTCTTTATTGTCTAAATATGAGCCACTTGCTTTAGTTCTTATTCCAATATTCTCTCTTTTTATTGCTCGATTGTTTCAATCTGCTATTGTTGGTGTACAAGAAAATGGGCTCAAATCCAGTCTTATAGCCTCCTTCATGTATATAATCAAGTAATACTCCATCTTTTTGATCTGGGTTTTTGTTTATTTAGTTGATTGAGAAAAATTAAATATTTTTGTTGTGATTTCTATGTGGGTTATTCTTGATTTGATTGATGAGGTGGGGTTTTTGATTGTGAAATTTGTAGGTTGGTTCCTGGAGTTAGGAGCTATCTGGATGCTGAAAAACAGAAGGTACTTATTTGCTCCTATTAATTTAGTTTTGTGTGGATAATACAAGTACTATGATTCTATGAATAATGATCTATGATGTTGTGACCTGGAAATTTAAGGGGCCCAATTTTTGTAATAAATTCAAAACTGAGCCAGTTTCAATTTTGCATTTATGGCATGATATTGGTTGGCTAATTAATGGGATAAATGATTGATGAATTGACTTGACAATTACTACTCGTTAAGATGCGATGAAAGATGTGTTAAAATGCGGTGATGAGAATTAAAGAATGAACGTGTGTCATATAACTAAAATTAGAAATGTAGCAAATTTTATTGAACGAACTTTAATGGAATATGTAATAAATTATATGGGATAGAGGGAATAGATGATAGTAGTAGAAAATTTGAGAAAAAATGGTATCTTGCTGCATTTAGTGCAAATAGAGGTAATTGTACCAAATAGTGTTTTGCTCATTTACTCATTAGTATTTTGTAAATGAGCAGTTCACAAATGAGTAACCAAAAAACAAGCAAATGATGCAATATATTTTTTAATGAAATATCCGCCTCCCTTAACTCCGTCTAGAGATAAAGCCATTTAGTGATATTGAAGTCAATGCAATGCAATTTGCGCCACTAGTTGATGGATATGGGTCAAAATTTTGTTATAAATTTCTTAAACAATGAGTTTTTCTTATAATAGTTCCTTCCACATTGGTGGCTAAAGGGTGAAATCGATTTTTGTTTGGCTATCATGAATAATTATTATTGTACTTGATGCCAACAAGGGGTTTCTTAGTTACTACGGTTTTGAACTTCTCTCTGAAAATGAAAAAGGGGTATTCAATTTGGACGAAAAGGAAGTTATTTGGCTCGATTAGTATAATCTTGATCAAATAAGGCTATCATGAACAAGCCATGTGATAGAGATTTATGATTCAACTCATCAAGTCATCAGAGCATAGCTATACCATGGCTAGAAATGTTTGTAAGGTAGGTTTAGATTGGTCAATAGTAAAGAAATGAAAGTTTTTATTTTCCTTATAAATTCTCCCACCGTAATATATTATGTTATATCCAATTTTCACAAATTTTCCTAAATAAATATATTCTTAAAATGGTATGAAGCTGGAAATTAGTTAAAAGGCATTTTATGTAGTATACTGAGATTTTTTTAATATCGAATTGTAGAATTTTAAGAGCAAAACTCGCCTAGCCCATGCATATATAAGCTTAGCGCTGGGCTGATGCGCATTTTATGAGGTAATTTTGGAATTTTTTTAAGCTTAGTTTTTAAAATATTTAGAGTGATGAGTGTCACGCCAGAGTACTTGTAAAAATAAGCTTTTAGGGAAAATGTTGTTCCGGGCAGCATTTTTGTACCCTAATGGGCTGGAAAATGGGTTTTGGGCAGCTGAATGGGAAAAACGTTGCCTGGAACTTGTGTTATAAATTCACATGCTGTGATATTTTGTGATGGATAAATTCATGTCCGTCAAGAAATACAAATGACATACCTCTGATAGCATGTGAAAATAAACTTTCAAGCACATCATTTTCAGGGCTTTATAGTTTCATTTTGACGCCCAGGTTGTAGATAAGTTGCAATCAGGAAATAAATCTAAAAGAGAAGGTTGGAGAACTCAGTTACCAACTGCTGGCTTAGGAAATAGAGTTCTTGAATTGATGGAAGAAGAAAAGAGGAAGGATGTGGCTTGGCAAGGCAAATGTTCTGGTACAGTGTATGTTTGCTTCATTGTGATGCACGTATGAACACAACTCATAATTCCGATACCATAAATCCCGCTTAAATTAATTTGTATTATTTGAGCTTATGTTTACATTAAGCTTGCACTCTAATGCACACAAAATGATCTATGGTGCAGATACATTGGAGGAACTGAGTCTGAAGGTCATTTTTCATTGATAAACGAGGCATGCTCAATGTTAGTAGCCACTAACTAGCTGAATTTATTAAATTGATGTTGTTCTCGATGATACACCCATGTATTGTACTTTTGGAAGGTGTTGTAGCCTTAATTTTTCATGCTCTTAAGGAAATTCAGTTGCACTTCCAGACAATTGTAGGTTTATTTTCACTTTTTCATATAGTCTTCTTTGATATGCTCTTGCCTACTCATATTTATGTTATTATTTTTTCATGCTAATTTTGTTTCTGGGAAGTGGTCATTTTATGTCCAAGTGTGTGTGCGTGTGTGAGAGAGAGATTTATTTCTACCAAATATTATATTATGTCGCTTAGGTTTATTCGTTCTGAGGACATTTTAGATATGTGAATATATATATATACTCCATATAGCATAAAGTCATACTTCTATATAGTAAATGGTGTTCAGATGTTAGGTTGTATACATCAGGCGAATTCATTTGCACTATATTTGGATAGCAAATTAGGAGAGAAAAGAAAAGAAAGGGACGGAAGGAAGGGAAAAGAAGGGGAGGGGAGGAGAGGGAAAAGGCGCCCTTGTTTGTTTAGGATGGAAGGGGAGGGGAAAGAAAGGAAATTTTATTTTCCTTCTAAATCTTTCCTCTTATGAAGAGATTTTGATGTTAAAAAATTAAGGGAGTTAATCCCTCCAAACCCCTCCCCCTCCCTTTTTGCCATCCAAACAAGGGGATTTTCATCCCTCAAAATCCTTCCCATTTTTTTCCCTTCATTTCCTTCCATCCAAACAAGGCCTTATTGATCCCTGTTATGTCTCTAAAGCTTGCTTGTATGTCCCTGATGAGGGTGAGAAATGCTCTTCATAAATCTTGCTCCCTTATGTGCTTGAACATACTAACTCTTTTACGTGTATCATTAGTTGAAGTTGAGGTCGTTTCAGACATTTGAGTGGTGCTAATATCGTCACTCTTTTTCAGGTTTGCACATACCAACCCATTACACTTGGATGTGTTCCAAAGTGTAGTTCATTATGAAGCAGAAGTAGTTGCAATGACAGCTGCATTGCTCGGAAGAAAGGCTTCTGGGGATCAGATTTGCGGAAACATGACTTCAGGAGGCACTGAGAGTATACTATTGGCCGTCAAATCTTCACGGGACTACATGAGAACTAAGAAGGGAATACAAAATCCAGAAATGTATGTCTGAATGGCATTTGTTCTGCCTTTTGGTTTTGTCCGAATTTACTTGGCATTTCTAACTGTTTACTGAGTCTCCTTTCCTCCTTCCTTGCTAAGGGTAGGATTATCCCTGTATCTGCGCACTCAGCCTATGACAAGGCTGCCCAGTATTTCAAAATTAAACTTAGGCGTGTTCCTGTGAACAATGAATTTCAGGCAGACGTGAAAGCAATCAGACGTTGTATGAATAAGAACACCATCTTGGTAAGGATCATTTCATATAAAATGAACCTTTTAGCGATTCTGTGATATTCATATTCTAGTGTTGCTAAAGATATGCAATGAATATAAGGTTTATGCAATAACTTCTCTTACTTACTGAACTTTACGCCTTTTTAGATTGTTGGATCTGCACCTGGGTTCCCACATGGCATTATTGATCCCATCAAAGTAAGTAAAGTGGTTGTCTTTAACTACAGCTTCTAGATTGTAGTATTGATATATTTTATTGATCTCAACTTATTTCCTGGTAGGAGCTTGGCCAATTAGCGATGAGATTTGGGGTTTGCTTGCATGTTGATCTTTGTCTTGGTGGATTTGTTCTCCCTTTTGCGCGCAAACTTGGGTAGGGCTTATTATATGTTTCTGAGGTTTAGTTGTTCTATTACATTCTTTTTAAAGGTGGTTCCCTTCGTTTCAATTTGGGTATTGATACTAAAGATTATGGCATTTGCCACTTCCCCGTCGTAACTTGTAAGGTCAAAGTGATTGGCCATAAATTGTTCGTTGGCTTTTATTTATGGGGTGTGCTCAGTATAATAGATGTCACCAACGAAAAGTGCATATACTCTTCCGTCTCTTTGATTTGCTACACTGTAGTTTTCTGTGTGTGAGCTTTTAAACCACTATGTAGCAAAATTAAAGGGAAGGGAGGAGTATAATGCAATGTGTATCAATTGTGATTAGTTATAATCGTTATTTTCTAACCCTTTTAAAACACTTGCCACTTTCTGACGATGAATATGAACTTATAATCAGAACGTCGAATGTCTTTTCAGGTATCCAATTCCACCCTTTGATTTCTCCGTCCAAGGAGTTACCTCAATTTCTGCTGATGTACATAAATACGGCTTGGCCCCCAAGGGAACTAGTGTAGTCCTCTACCGAAATCATGAAATCAGGAAGGTAGGTTCATTCTCTGCTCCTGTTCGATGAAATTCATATTTATGGGCTTTCCTTAAGAGTTGCCTCAATATTTTATCTTTTTTGAACTTATTTTCTGTATTTAAGTTCTGGAGTTCTGAATTTCTGATAGATTACACATAGAATTTAATTTTGCTACACATATTATTTATTGTTAGTTTGAGCTTGTTTAAATGGAAAATTCTAACTATTATGCGTGTTTCTATGGCTTCATTCTTTGCGGTGGCTTCCAACAGCATCAATTTGTCGCTGGTGAGTCTACTATTTTAATCATGTCACTATTCTGTTTTATGTATTAACTTGTGAAAAATGAACTTCATTACACCGATACAGTTAGTCCAGTCATAATCATAGGAAAATTGCGGATGTCGTCGCGATTGTGGACTGTTGCAATGTTGCAGAAGCGGCACCTTGTGGCATTCAACATTTATTCCTTATGATTCGACCGAGCGTTACGATGACCGCATTACTCTTGTTATCGCTTAATATAGGCCTGTCAAACAGATCAGGTTGGGTCGGGTTCGGGTCATATATAAACAGGTCAGAAAAACCTTGACCCAAACCCAACCCATTTATTTAGTTAAGTGGGTCGAAAATCACAACCTTGACCCAACTTGCAACAGATCAAGTTGACCTGATTTCGACCCACTTAAGCCATTTATAATTTTTTTTTTGTTTTAAGGTTTTTAACATTGATTAAGGTATTAATTTTAACTTTATGTTTTTTTGTTTATTTTGTATTTACTATGAAAAATAAGAAAATATTAAATGAACTAAGTTTAGCTTATACTTACTGATTTAACTCGAAATTAACACATTTAATTAAATAGGTTATACAGGTTTTTTTCAGGTTTAAAATTTTGACCTGAACCTATCCCATTTAATAAATAGATCAGGTCGAATCGACCTATTTAATTAATTGGGTCAAAAGTCTCAACCCAAACCCACTTATTTCGGATTAAGTTCAAGTCGGGTCAACTTTTGCCGGCCCTACTTAATCATTCTGTTATCACATTTTTACTCTTGCACAATGGCTAATATGTTACTTAACGGGTTTTGTGGAGCGGTAAGCTTAAAATCAATTACAAAGTTGCGGATATGTAACGGAACAAGGTCATTTTTATTCCATGGTCATAATATATTGTTCTCTTTAGAATTGAAACTTGTAACTTTGCATCTTCTTGTTTTTCTTATCATTAGCTGTAGCTTTAGTAAGCATATTGGTTCTCTCATTCCAAACTTCTGATCGCACGTTTGTTGATGTGACAGTAACCGAATGGTCTGGTGGTCTATATGTATCTCCAACGATAGCCGGGAGCAGATCCGGGGGTTTGATTGCTGGTGCTTGGGCAGCAATGATGTCTTTAGGAGAGGAAGGTGGGTCTCTTAAGGCTAAATTTCCTACTTTGAGCTCCACATTTTCTTCTTCAATCTTATTTCTCAGCAACTGAAGTTTTACTATTCTCGAATATTTCACAGGGTACTTGGAAAATACGAGACGGATTATGGAGGCGTCAAAGAAGATTCAAGAAGGGTTTGTGCCGTTTCAGTTAACTTCTACTGCTTAGTTTCATGCTATAGTTCATCCCACGATTTGACGAGAATTTTTTCTTCAGAATAAAGGGTATCCCGGAGTTGTTCATTGTTGGAAAACCCGACATGACTATTGTGGCGTTTGCTTCCGACAAGCTAGATATATTCGAAGTCAATGACATAATGTCATCTAAAGGCTGGCATCTGAACGCCCTGCAGCGACCCAACAGGTATGTTCTAGTTGATCAGTATATGCGAAGTTTACCCAAAACTGCTTGCTAAGTGCAGGGTCCTTCCGAGTTACTTTAGGACAAAATTACCCGTGGTTCCCGTCTAGGCGGGGTTTGAGAATTAGATGTACACAATCTTATCCTTATAATGGCAAAGAGTTTATATTTGATCGATCCTTAATTTCGTACCCCATTAGCTACTTCACATGAATAAAAAGTGTAAATGATTAATGAGTTATTTTACTATTGTCCATTATAATCTGAGACGGTGGTTTCCGACTGTCGTCTGACTTTCGCCGTACTACTTCACCATCTTCTGGTTTTCTTCTTGGTTTTCCGATTTCTCATGGTGGTTCTGTTCACCATTAATAAAATCAGACATATTTCTGATCCAAATCATTCACTTTTACCAGTTTGCATATCTGTGTAACTCTTCAACATGTACCGGTGGTTGACGATTTCCTCAGAGATTTGCAGGAGTCAGTGAAAACGGTAAATTTTTACAAACTATGTGGTCGATGTCATTAGAGCTTGATGACCATATGTTGATTAACAATCGTAAAACTTGTAGGTAAAAGAAAATCCAGGTCCGATCAGTGGAGGACTCGCTCCGATATATGGTGCTGCTGGGAGAATGCCTGATAGAGTTATGGTACAGGAATTGCTGGTTAATTTCATGGATAGCTCTTGTTGATACCCCCATTTTTAGGTTAATTGCAGTTATTTTTTTCCAAAAATAATGTAAAAATGTTGTTTTTATTGAGGACTGGATATAACTAATTTAACAGTAAGCTTGGTTAGTACAAAGGTTGTGTGTTTAAAAGGAAAATTGTTGGTTGAAAGACTCATCTTTGCTATTTAGCCCTTCTTATAATAAGATTACTCAAATGACATTGTCTACACAAATAACAAACGTTAGGAGGGCATGGACATGTTCTCCTAGGACATGAAGAGCTCGTCTGAGCACCCTGGTGAAGGGCCTACGATATATTTTTTTGGTTGATACTTAGGTGTAAGTTGCCTACTTCGTACTAGGGTTATTCTATTTGTCTGGGGCTATGTAAGAGCCCTAAATTATATTAGAATGCATAGCGTGGAGACTAATATAAGGAGAAGGGTTTGGTAACCTAGAGTGCTCTTCGTGCAAGTTTTAGCTTGATAGTGTGAGATCAAATATTGTGAGTGGTACATCATTTATGTAATTTTGATTAATTAATGAAATAGAATCCTATTTAAGGGGAGGTGTTTAAGACGCGATTTATGTGTTGTGTGTGAAATTTGCTTATCTAAGGATCATATTATTGTTCTTGTGAATACCCAACAGATTCAGATTGAAAGGGACGGAATAGAGGGGTTCATTCGAGCTATCAGTTCAATTTCGGGACTAAGTATTTGGATTCATTTAAAATCAAGTCTTGTGTCTATATTGATTTTCTACATAATTGTGCATTCATTTTAAAGTCTAATCAAATTGAGCTTGATTATAAGTAACCCTCTGAGATGGTGGTAGTATAATGTGTAGTCAATACTAATACTCCGAATACGCAAAACAGAAACGAACTTCTTTCATCTATCTAGATCTCAAAATGTAAAAGCTTTTCAAGTCGAATAGAAACAGTTCTTCCCGCCAAAATTATTTACTGTTTCTAAAAAAGTGAATTAGGTATATTCTTGAGTTATTGCATACTTAGCAAATGGAGATGATTTCTAACTTAGCAACTCGCAAATTTTTCTGAGCAAGATTATAATGAGAGAATGGTGTTGATTCTAAGCCTGTCGTTATTCATTCGATTCAAAAGTCGCTATGATATCATTACTGGAGGCAATAGAGTTATTCAGAATTTTTTATATGCTTGGTAAGATCCTTAAGTTCTACAATATTTTGAATTAAATCAATTAACTTTTCCTCCAAATTCTTTATTTTAGGGTTTCGGGTGTATGTATGAATTCAAATGCGGTGTTAGCAAATTCAATCAGGGAGTTATAGTGCCTAGTTAATTGATAGTTCTTTCGCAATTGAAATATATTATTCAGTCCTTAATCCTGAAAAGTTAGCAATGCTTGAATCGAAAAGGGAAAAAAGGAGCTATTTCATATTGTATTACTCGCTTCTTATGAAGGAGGATAAAAGAAATAGTATGATTTAAAGGCGAGCAGCGTCTTGCCAAGATTTTAAAGTGTTGTTCAAGCAGAAATACTGGACAATTTGTTCAACTTGAGAGTAGGAAAATTACTCTTCGGTAGAAGAAATGCAGGTGAGAATGAAAAGGTATTGTTCTTTAAACCTATTTAATTTGACTGTAAACTTTGGGTACACTAAGTATGAGTTTTACTTGCTTTGCATACTTCGAAATGTATATGGTCGATCTAAAATGCAAATGAACAAATAAAAACCATTTACTGTTCACTTCTAAGTGTACTTATTATACGTACATCTGGATGGACGTAAGAATTTACACCCAGTCAATTGATTGTTATGAATCAAGTTGAGAATCGGAAGCCATGAGTGAAGAAGAACGGTGTTGAGTAGTGTTGCTTGACGGTGTAACAGATGAACTAGACTAAGAAATTGCAAGATCAATAATTGACAAAAATATTAATAAATTAGTAGGGAATATCAAAATGTGAGTATGATTTAAAGTGAAAGAAAATAAGAGATGTGTAGATAAAATTAATGAAAATGATGGAGAGTATATGTTTAAAATATATGGAGCTCTTTGCTCAATTAGCATACAATGAAGGTATCACATTATTGGAGATAATTATGGAGTGGGAAGAGAGTAGAGGGAGAGAGAATACATAGCAGGGGACACTTGAGAAGATACTGAAGCACAAACTTGAGCTTGGCTTTATAATTATGGAGTGGGAAGAGAGTGGGGTCCATATATATAGCAAATGCGTTGTGGATAAAGCGGACCAAAAAACTGACGAAGCATGGAAAATAGACTTGCTCATTTGAGTAAGGTTCATGCTCGTTCAAATAAGGTTCATACTAGTTCGAGTGGATTTAGTGCTTGAGTTGAGAAAAGATGTGTTTTTTCAAGCACCTGCTAAGGGGGCTTCAGCATTCTTATTCTTCGTCACCTTTTTTATTTTATCGCACCCCTTCCAAATAAAATTACGAATTTATCCTTAGACTTTAAAAAATTATAACTTTGCCACTGAATTTAAAATTTCTTATTTATACTAATAATAATAATAATAATAATAATAATAATAATAATTAATAAATATATTAAAAAAAAATAAATTAAATATAATAATTAAAACAAAAATAAAAATTTAATAATAATAATAATAATAATAATAATACAAATAATAATATAAATAAAATTAATAAAAATTTTAAAAAAATAATACCAGTCGCACAAAAAGTGCGACTGTACCTAGGTCGAGTTGCACAAAAAGTGCGACTCGACCTAGGTACAGTCGCACTTTTTGTGTGACTGGTATTTTTTTATTTTATTTTATTTTTTTAATTCCAAAAATTATAAAATTTCTTTTGTTTAACTAATTTATTTTTTAAGTTAAATAATAATAATAATAATAATAATAATAATAATAATAATAATAATAATAATATTCAAAAAAATAAATTGAATATAATAATTAAAACAAACATAATAATAATAATAATAATAATAATAATAATAATAATAACAACAACAACAACAATAACAACAACAATAATAATAATAATAGCAATAATAATATAAATAAAATTAATAAAAATTAAAAAAAAAACAACCAGTCGCACAAAAAGTGCGACTGCACACTAGGTCGAGTCGCACTTTTTGTGCGACTCGACCTTTGTACAGTCGCACTTTTTGTGCGACTAATATTTTTTTTTTAATTTCGAATTATGAAATTTTTTTGTTTAATTAATTTATTTTTTAAGTTATTATTATTTAAATAAATGTTGTAATAAATTATTTTATTTTAATATAATATTATATTATGATAATGTTATTATAATAATTAGTTTTGAATTTAAATAATTTATTTGAATGTTCAATTATTTTCTACTATAATAATAATATATTAATTAAAATTTAGTTGTTAATTAATTATTAATTTTTTATTAATAATTTTTTTTATTAATTTAGTTGATAATAGTGTTGTTAAGTTTAATGGCAAATTCGTAAATTTTTAAAATTCAGGGGCAAATTCGTAAGAAGGTGACAATAAAATAAAAAGGGTGGCGAAGAATAATACTCCTAACACCCATGCTTGTTCAAGCACTAGGTTAATAATTCTAAAGTATTCTTGGATCACGTGCACATCAAGCTAAAGCTCTACACTACAACCCATGCTTTGACAACAACTCCACCAACGCCTTGGACACCCCTTCTTCATGCACACAATTCTCCATGCATCAACATGTACCAATCAAATCACGCACTAGCTCTTGACCATGAAACACAGGCCAAGAAAACCCTTACTGGTTATACATGTGTGTTCAAGTGTTTATTTTGATAAAGATTATCATTATTTTGTCCTAAGTTTAAGTGTCCTCTAATCTCTTATCTAATTAAAGACTAAGGTGAAAGGAAGAGTTCACTTAAAGATCTTTAAGTTTTTAAAATTTAAAAGCATCTATCTTTTAATGTAGTAAAATGCCCGCAGCTCAAACTTTTTACCTTGGTGTAGCTGGTTAAGAGGAACTTGGTGACCTCGAGGTTTTAATTGAAATCTCTATATTGTATCCCTTTCCCGAACAAGAAATTAAAGAGGTTCAAATCTAGTCAATTTTCACTCCATCTTACCATTAAAAATTGCACATTTGATATTTATCTAATGCTCATAGTTGTTTTTTGTGTTAAGTGTGTCACTGGTGTGGAGTACTTAAGATGAGAACGGAATTTATATTCTAAAAAATGAGATAAGTTTGCGTTGTGGAATTGAGAAAAGTTGATGGATTTCATAATGTAAAATTTGACTACTCAAAGCATTTGTTTCGGAAATAGGAATATAATTTATTGCTATAATGCCAAGCATAACGTAAATCACAATTGCTGAGACGCAAACACGACTATAATACTATTACATAGACTGATGAATGATCTTTCGTAGTTTCAAACCAGAGTTCATGTTATTATGTGTCTTCAAACTCAACCACTCAATATACTTAACAAATATGCTAGGAGATTTTATCCTAAAAATATAGCATTACACACATATGACGTATCATAGTTCTTCATGAGTCATGATGGAGTTGCTGTAGCTGCATCACTGCAATTTCTTTCTAGAGCTCCAAAACAAGGTCTGTAATACACATCTCATTGTGTCAGATTGTTGCGCAAGTTAAATGTTTAATTCACTCAAAATGTACTGCCATCAACTTTGGCAATCAGTGTTGACACTAATACATGACTAGTCATTTTCTGAAAATTTGCATGCTTTTGGTCCAAAATGAAATGACAAGGATCTAAACGCATGCTCGACTGTTAAGTATATTATTTGGGTACTTGGGGTTGGGCTAAAGACTAAAGTATCATAGTACTAATAGAAAGAACGTGTTCCCTTCAACTGAAAAATCCGTTGGTAAAAACCAGCTATAACCAGTAACAATCAGACCATTTGAGAATCAGCAAACTAGGCTTGATTGGTAAAAATGAACTTTGATTGATTAAAAGTTCAGTTAGGTAGAAATCTAGTGAAGAGAATAGGCTTAATAGATGTTGACTCTAGTTTATTAAGTTTTAGTTTTAAGGGATAACAATATTGACAAGGAAATGTGAAAAAGATTATGAAATTTCACGCAAAAAGTACTTACAATCTGCATCAGTTTTGATCCAGAACTCCCTGCTCCCATTTGAATCACTCCCATCCTGATCTATGAACTGAGTTGGATTAGAGATGCTGTTCCTGCGAAGGATATATCCATTTCTACCTGTTTTCTCATCTGGAAATCCATGCTCATCCTTGTAGTAGCCTCCATTGCAGGGCATCATGTCCTTGATCTCGGCCTTGTGCATTTTGCCCGACTTTTCTGTGGATATAACGTATTCCGGATGCACTTTCTTGTGAAATTTCTGAAGGATCTGCATTGAAAAAGTGGAGAGACTGAAATTAAGATACTCAACATGTTAATCAATAGCTTTTTTAGAAGTTCAAGTTTCCCTCTCTTTTACTCTCTCACTTTTCCTCTCTTAAACAACAACTGAGTTCGGATGAATTAATTGAAAGGTGTGTATAAACTGTGCAAAATTGGAAAGGTAGAAGTATGGAGTTCGTTTCTATCGCGGTTGTGATAATGGTCATGGTGATATACCACAAATTATTGTTTAAGCGCCTGAGATATCTTTTAAAATGGCCTAAAATGCAGTTTTCTACACCTAGGGCTATTTTTGTGCTATTTTTAGTGAATTCAACAAACAAATTAATTGGTGAATTATGCTACACGAGAAAAATTTTTAAAATCAAGATGCAGAAAGAACTTCTAAATTTAGACTTCAAAGAAAAGGTACTCCTATTAGATTTTTGTTTTTTTGGGTCAAAATATGCTTATTCTGAGGTGAAATTATGAGCCAGAAAGATTTGGAGCGTACGTCTTTTAGTGGTAGTACAATCAGATTAATGAATGTCCTTTTTTCTTCATGCTCACATAAACTGGGTAATTTGAATGCCCTAAATAGATGAATTACCTTGCACAGTTTTGTCTCTGTGGACGTAGTTTCAGCATTTCCCCGAGTAATGGCAGAAGAGTTCTTCAGAGCAGATTGCAGTGCACTTTTCTTCTTCATCAGTATTTTTTTCATGAGATTCATGGAAGCAGTCTTATCACCTTCTTTATAATCTTCCCTCTTCTCCCCTTTTTTGTACTTATTCTCAGAGACTTCCTTTGCTTTGTGCTTTTCAAATAGCTCACCCAACGATGTCCTGTTCTCTTTTTTCGGTTCTGCTGCTTTCTCTGGCAATTCTACAGCTGATCCCAACAGATACTCTTGAAGAGGACAGTACATCAGATTATTTCCAGTGACTACTGTGCTTTCTGGAATTTCCAGTGACTTGCCACTGAGAGTTATGGTGCTTGCATGACTAATTCTTCCATTGCTAACATGACTGTTTCTTCCAGAAGAATCTGTCCAACCATCATCTTTAGCTTCAGCAGCAAGCACCCTCTCTAACTCATCATTGATGAGCCTCAATTCATTCTCTGTCACTTCTGCCTCTCCTTCCGCCAGCTTTTCAATTGACACTGCAAATGTTGGTGTCTCCGGCTCTGAGATGACAGTATCTGTCATCCCAAAGGTGCCGATTGCTAGAAATCCTTCAAAGTATTCAGGATACGCATCGGCTGATGATGCTTTTCTTTCAAGTTCTACACACTTTGTCGCATCAACACTCGTAAATGACGCTCTTCGTTTTCTCCCTTGGTTTTGCTTTTGATAGAAATTAGGATCATCAAGCACTTGCTGCCCTGAAAGATGGGATTTTTAATCAAAAAATGAGTCCATAGTAATTAACTATGAAGCTTAAATGCTTTATAGTTATTGAACGTAACCAATCACCATGTACTCATTTATACTTGATGGAGCGAAAGATCTGGGGTAGTTCTTTGGTTGTTAAATCACAATAGACTACAGTGAAGTGATTCGTTAACCCATCTGTGCTTTTTATTATATGAAATTGCCGATGTTAATTTGATAGAGTATATAGCATATTTGTTGGGGCTTCAACTATTAGCTTCAGCTTTTGGTTGAGTTGGTTTGAGACAATGTGACAGAAAGTTATGGATTTAAACCTCATGCACCTTATTATTTCAAGCGGAGTATTTAGTATCACGTACGAAGAAAACATGTGTTGCATCCATATTACTAGTCAAAGGGTTCTGATATAAGTTGAAGGTGAAATGGAATGGAGTTATGAATTTAGAATTTTACGTGTTTGTGGTTCAGTTCAGAAGCTGACTGTCTCTTGTAGTAGAGTTTTATTAATATATAGGCTAAGAATGAATCCTCTAAGTTAGTAAAATCAGAAATCACAATAATGAATTTTCAGAACCAGAGAAATATGAAAAACGATCAATGGATAAGAACGTAAGAGAATTACCAATGGGAAATTCCTTTAGTGTTTCACCATTACCTTGCCGAAACTTGCGATGCATCCAAGTCAGTAACTGCACCAAACAAGCATAAAACACAAAAAATAGAGCACTTAGAATATATGGATTATATCTGTTTTCTCTGATGCAATGGAGATTTTGTTTACCTTCATCTTTTCGTTCTTGAAGCCAATATCTGATCAGTTTTTTTTTTTTTTCCTGTTTCGCTGCAGGAATGTTAGAAAGAAGTATGTTGTATAAAAAGGTTACAGTTTTCTGAACAATGAGATACCCTTCATTATAACTAAGATGGTAAAACATATCCATGATTCTAGCTCTGACCTTCCTAGAAGAAGACAAACATAAGGACACGGAGAAGCATACAACTTCCTGGTCGGGTTTCATTTGTCATTGGTGAATTATTTCTCCACTGGGAGAGTGGGCTTTGGGCCCCATCAGAAGACTGTTGTTCCTAACATGAACCTCACTGCTAAAGCCTGATAAATTTGATTATCACCAGAGTTTATTTTGCTTGTGGGAAGTAATTTACCCACGTATGAGCTAAGAGTTCAAGCAGAAACATGATCATGTTCGAAATGGCGGTCCACACGTGCTTTTGCTTTCAGGTATGTGAATTTCATTACTGTACTTCATTGTGTTATGTTATCAATAGAAAATATACATGTATTAGAGAAGAAAACTATCATTCTTCATCAAACATGTTAGGCTTTACAAGTTGCTTTCAACTTTTCAACATCACTAGATTTTTTCCACGCATACTTCCGGGTAATTCTAGGGTGGTTGCTTGGTTAGCTCCTATGTTACTCGAACTTTTCATTTTGGTTCACTTATCCATATTTGATCCTTGATGCTTGGATATTGGTATAACACTTAGACACTTTATTTTAGGCGTAAAATTAAATATTTAGACGTATCCTATACTTGGACACATACCAGTATTTGACATCAGTACCTGAGTCCAAGTAACATAAGCTCTCAAAGCGAACCAATAGTTTAGATTTCGTTAATAGAAAAAGTATCGCTTAAGATCGTATGATTATATGATCAATGACTGTCACATTTAGGAGCTCGAAAGTGCTCAGACCCCACCATAAATTATAAACTATATTGAATTAACTAAAAATGAGAATATCTTAAGTAAAATATTTCATGGTCCCTTCATTTTTTTGTTTTTGTTCAATTATTACAGACAATTTAAAAACCTTTTATTATTAAAATCGTGAATCTTGAATCCGCCACTGACTATGATGGTTAGTTTCGACAGCGGACCAAATATCCATGATTATTTTTTTAAATAATTCTGCTTGCTCTTATTTTTCTCATTCGACACGCATTTACGCAGCTGATCTGTCTCAACCAATCTCCAAGCTGCACGTTCCTTTACTAAAACTCAAAATAGTAGCATCCAATCTTCACTTAATAAATTAATGTTATATTGTTTTCTTGAAGTGATGTGTATGATTTTTGATATTACTTAAATAAAGAAAACAGGAGTTAAAAGTTGATTAGATTCAACCACAAAATTCATGTGATTTATTATTTTGCAACATAATTATATTTATTTGCTCTTTAGTAATATTATTAATCAAAGAAATGCTTCTGATTGATCTGCTGATCAGATTGTTAACCTTGACAACATTTGGGCATATAATATATGTTTGATATTCTTATTGTCCATAGTTCTTGTGAAGGTGCAAGGCTGATTATAAGCTTAGGAGTTAGGAAACCATTAATAACACTGATGTCTAGAAGTACTTTGCCTTCAACGGTTAAAGATCTGTCTTAGATAAACTGTTCTTCAGAACTTAATGTGTAAAGTACAAAAGATTAGGTGATTCCCTGCTTGAGGAAGTTATAGATAACCTGGACAACTTACTGTAAATGTAAATGGATGCATATGAATTTTGTAAAGGATTTATATACTTCAGTCCAATGTAAGCAGCGGTGAATCTATAGAGTGGGCAGAAACCTCAACTTTTTGTATGTGTCAGTGTAATTGTGTCTAATGAACATGACAATCATTTTTTTGCTACATGTTCCACAATTAAATAGTAATAAAATTTTTAATCAATGACATAGGTCTGGACCTGGGCCTAGACCTAGCCAGGTTTGAGCCTAGATTCTCCCCTAAATTTAAGAATAGTGCTTGTATATGAACAAGAACTCGCTGGGGTGTTTCTACATTCATCATGATGGCTAAAATACTGGTATATTTTTGTCACTCCACCTGGATTTTACCTGGTTTTTGGAGCCTACTTCTGCTGGTTAGATATTGCCAATTGGGGTGCTTTTGCTACCTAGTCAAGCCAACATATTGGTCCTACAATTAATCTTTTATGGCACCTTATTGAACTTTAATTCACTTGCACTTTTATAGCAGCTTCTTGCATTTTGATTCACTTGCACTTTTTGGGCCCATTTTCTAAGCATTTATGAGGATTGGTGATACCTATCCTCCATTAATAATAATAATATTTTAATAAAACATGGACCACACAAATTACTCGTGCCCAATCTCTTAAGTGTATACCGAAGGAAAGATAGAAGCATCCTTGAAAGTGGAATTAAAAATGGGCAATGTAAAAAATTGCTATAAAATTTCCCTCCCCTAATACAATGGTGAGTATGTATGTAGGCATGTACCACTATACCCTTATTATGTACTCGTAATATGTTGACGTATAACCAAGAGCCTTTGGTAAAACGATTTAAACTATGATATTTATTTAGTTTGATGAGCCTATAGATCAATTATGAGTTCATGAACAAGTAAGTTACGTGTCCTTTCCTTTCTTTCCCGCTGATCTCTTGAAGAGGCTTGATTGACACAATTTTCTTTCCTTTTTTTTCCCAGCTAATCTCTTGAAGTATCTTTATTCTAGGACGTGGTTGTTGGGACTGTAGGAAATGTTATAAAACGCTAGATTCTAAATATTTGTGAGAAACACTTGTATTTCAATCTCTTTTGTTTGGACTCCTCGTCGTATTATACTCGTATCAAGTATTAGATATTCAACACGTGTAGGATAATAGATACTTCAACACTCCAATTTGATTCAAATTCTTACAGTTTTCAAAAAAGAAATAAGTTAAATATTTGGACACGTCTTCTTGTTCGGATTCATTATACAAGTTCGGGTAACATATATTGTCTATAACACTAGTATTCGACTTATCCCACGGTTATATGGTTTGTTTGTTGATCCCATTTCAACTAATGCACAAGGAAAGCTTGTCATTGATTGTTTTCCTCTTAATTTAGTGGGGTACATTGGGGGTTGATCTTTTTTAGATTTGATGATTATTACAAGGTACTTTGGAGCTTACGTTGCATGCCATGTCCATTCAATTAGTACTATCCTCCTCGTTTTTGCTTGGGGTTTTGATTAGTTACAAAGGCTAAATACACATAGATGAGTTTCAAATCCAATCTTTGGTACGGATTTGAAACAATCTTGCCCACTTATAAGCAATATTCCAAAAAAAAAAAGGAAGGGTGGAAAGGAAAAGGAAAGGGGGAGAAAAATTGGGAAATCCCCCTTGTTTGGCTAAGAGGGATAATAAAAACATTTATTTCTAAATCTTTTCGGGGAGAGATTTGGTTATTAACAGATTTAAGGGATTTAATTTTTTTTAATTCATTCTTTTGAGGTTATTAAAAAATTTAAGGACTTAATCTCTTCATATTCATTTTTTCGAATTCCTCTCCTCCAAAATTAGCATTCAAATTAAAAAAAAATTATATTTTCCTTCAATTCTTTCTATCCAAACATAGTATATATTTAAACTTTAAACGAAAGGGACTCGTTTGGTAGAGCCGTAGAGGGGAGAACATATAGTGTGGAAAATGATTTGCCTTGAAAATATTGTTGATGAAAAACACTAATAAATTAGTAGTTTTATAATTGTACTTGTTATTTCCTTTACCGGAGCATTGTATAGAGAAACATGTCTTATGTTAATAATTTTTTTTCTTAAATCCCACCCAAAGAAAGGAGTGGCTCTGATTGCATTTTCCATAATGATTCAAGCACTGACGGAGACTACATTAATCTGCATTACGAGCATGAATACTGGTAACTGTTGTTGTATTTTGGCTATTGGTTTTTATTTCTTGAAATCTTTCTTTGGGTATTTGGTTATGACTGTTGGCTGTTGCTTTTTGTCTGATTTAGTCAGTTTATTTGACTATTTAATAGTATTGACTTTTTTTTAGTTGTTATTTGTTAACCTAGCTGTACAAATTATGCGTTAATGAAGATGTCTATAGAATTAGTTTTTCGTTATTGTCTATTTATTAGAAAAAAAGTGAAACAACTATGTTATGAATGGTAGTATACTAATGTGATTATAAATGATAGTATACTAATGTGTGACTTGAGTGCACATTAAAGGGTTGAATTCATGTGTGTGACTCTTGAGTTGTGGAATCCAAAAGGGTGTAATAAGGTGAAGAGTATTCATGGGAATTATTGGTGTTAATGAAGATTAAGGTGAAGAGTCTCATGTGTGTGACTCTTGAGATAATGCCTTTTCAAGTTCTTAGAGTTATTTCATAGTATTCATTACCCTAAATTAACTATGTATTTATGTGAGCCATTCATCTTCAAGTACCTAGCACTATAAATAGGGCTCTCATACCCACACTTCAAGTATGCAAAACACATCAAACACAACCCTTAAGCCAAACACATAGCCTATTGTTGTTATCTCTATCTCAATTGTAATTCTTCATATTGAAGTGTTGTTTGTATTCATTTGATATAATATAAACATAAACTACACACCACGGAGGACGTAGCCATCATTGGGTGAACCTCCTTAAATCTTTGTGTCCTTGTTTGTTACTTTGTCAAACTTAATTTTGCTCATTGTTGTTTGTTCTTAACATCGTAAGTATTTGGCGATCGTTTTCAAACTATTTTACGGTCAAAGCAAAAAACATAAATATCAACTATTCAGTTGGCCTCTAAGCAATTTACTTAACTATTTGATCAATTTAAATCAACCAAAAACAAGTCAAAAAGCCAATTACCAAATAAGACTATTGCTTTAACTTTAGCCGAACTTATTGATAATGTCAGGGGAAATACGAATTGCACACTTCATAAGCCAAGGAAAACCATATAGCTATATGATTTTAGGAATGATATTTCCTAAGCTTATGAAGATTGAAGTGTATGCACTTTGTATATCCGCGATTATATATTGACATGCACAATGAGTTGAAACTAATTTAACACATAGATATGATAACAATACTCTATTATCTGAATTATTACTCCAAATCAAAATTTTCCCAGTTGGAAAAAATGAACTGCTGCATTAGGTATCCCGACAGGCTACAGGTTATTGATCAAGAGCACACACAGTAAAGAAGTAAAGCAAGCCCATACAGGCTGCCGCTGGTAGAAAACAACCTGGTAACGACTACTTGTATGGTGTTTTCTCGCTTGTTCTCTTCTTCAAATATTGTTCTAGTCTTCGCAATTAGAAATATTATCAGTAGGTATGGGACCTCCATAATCTTAGTCTCTTTCTTTTATCCTTATATATTCTGTTTTTATTATTGTTTTTTGTTCATTAGTTTTCGGATGCGTTTAGTAGTGATGGCATTTCTCTTGAATAGGAAAGAAAATAATTGTTTTAGTACATGATTATTTATGTATATCTACAACAATAGTCAATTACTCTCTTCGTCCCAAATGAATTATAATAATAGAATTTTTCTAAAGATTAAAAAATGATTAGACTATTTAAATTGACAAACTCAAAAAAAGTTAAAATATTTGGATTAAAATAAAAAATCGGTAAAATCCTTTCCAAAAAATTATTATAGAAAAATAATATAAACGAACTAAAAAATAAAAATGTGCCGTTGCTAAGAGACAGAGGGAGTAAATGGCAAAATAGGTTAAAATTTTAGTTCTCTTAAGTAGGACTAATACTTCTATTAAGTTGCGGAAAAAAGAATTTAGAATGCATGATTAATAGATAAAAAAATGATTTAATTCACCCGTCTATTCATAAGTCGTAATTAATCTAATTCTACCTTTTACATTTTTAAAAGTATTCTCACCTTTATTAACTTCACTATCAAATAAAAAGTGGCATTGTTTTAATGATGAAATTCTATAAGTGAGATGGAATTATTACTTGAATAAGTGAAAATTCAGATGCTTGAAACTCAACAAATAAAGTTTCTAGTTAAAATCATTTTTCCATAGATAAATTGTTTTAATTAACTAAATTTTTATTACTACTCTATATAAAAAAAATTCAAATAGTAATTGGATACACTAGAAATTATATAAATTATAATTTATATATGTATTTAATGACGGATCTGCAAAGGACTATTAGAGTGTCATGACTCCATGTAAAAAATTTTGAAAGAAAAATATCACAAAATAAATTTGAGGCCCATCACAAAACTAATACTAATTGTAATTCTACAACGATTAGCATTTGCATGTAGCGTGTAGGGTGATAATATGGCATCTTCATAGTTAGAATCTTTGGTCTTTTCGATATATACTTCTGTAGTTCTGTTGGATCATGGACGTGGTTAGAGTAATCAGGGCTCAGGGGCGTACTGAGCTGTGTGGGATGTCCAATCAATGTCCAATCACACTTGTTCCTCAATTTAAAGAGTCTCATATTAAAATGACATATTATTAGCCGATTCGTATTTGTCCTCATCTTTTTTATTTTATCGCCACCCCTATCAAATGAAATTACAAATTTACCCCTAAATTTTAAAAAATTACAACTTTGCCATTGGACTTAAAATTTCTTATTTTTATACTAATAATAATAATAATAATAATATTTAAAAAAATAAATTAAATATAATAATTAAAACAAAAATAAAAATTTAATAATAATAATAACAATCACAATAGTAATTATAGTAATAATAATAATAATAATAATAATAACAAAAAAAAATTTTTTTAAAAATTATAATAAAATAATAATAATAATAATAATAATAATAATAATAATAATATAAATAAAATTAATAAAATTTTATAAAAAAAAATAAATAAATAATATCAGTCACACAAAAAGTGCGACTGCACCTAGGTCGAGTCGCACAAAAAGTGCGATGTGCGACTCGACCTAGGTACAGTGGCACTTTTTGTGCAAGTGGTATTAATTTTTTTTTTTTTGAATTTCGAATTATAAAATTTCTTTTGTTTAATTAATTTATTTTTTAAGTTATTTTTATTTAAATAATAATAATAATAATAATTAAAAAAATAAATTAAATATAATAATTAAAACAAAAATAATAATTTAATAATAATAATAATAATAATAATTATAATTATAATTATAATTATAATAACAATAATAATAATAATAACAATAATAACATAAAAAAAATAATAAAAACAAATTATTTTAAAAAAAACCAGTCGCACAAAAAGTGCGACTGTACCTAGGTCAAGTCACACTTTTTGTGCGACTGGTACTAAATTTTTTTTTTTTTGAAATTTTTTTGTTTAATTAATTTATTCTTTAAGTTATTGTTGTTTAAATAAATGTTGTAATAAATTATTTTATTTTAATATGATATTATATTATGATAATGTTATTATAATCATTAGTTTTGAATTTAAATAATTTATTTGAATGTTTAATTATTTTTTAATATAATAATAATATATTAATTAAAATTCAGTTGTTAATTAATTTTTTATATTTTATTAATATTTTTTTTTATTAATTTAGTTGATAATGGTGTTATTAACTCCAATGGCAAATTTGTAAATTTTTAAAGTTCAGGGGCAAATTCGTAATTTCATTAGGAGAAGGGGTGGCGACAAATAGTAATGCCCTATTATTACGGTAAACTAGTTGGTTGATGTTTTACTTGACACATCAAAGGTTATATCTTCAAAAACTATTAATTATATTTTCAAAGCAACTCTTTAATTTTTAAATATTTTTTCTTATACTCACTCCGATCTTATGAATTAGTCCCATTTCCTTATTTGGCAAAACCTTTGAATTAGTCTCATTTCTATTTTTTGCAATCCTTTTTTACTTAAATACCCTTAGTTCACACAAGTAATTACGAATATACCCCCATATACCTTACTTACCCAACTACCCTTCACTACTTACCCTTTACTATTTACCCTTTTTAATGGACCCCACACAATCCTTAATATCCGTGCCCAAGCAAATGGGACTAATTCATAAGATCGGAGGGAGTATTATTTAATTTTTACACATTCACCAAACATCAATTATCACTAACTTAATTTATAAAAATAATCAACAATTTATTAAATTTTTGTACTTAAAGGAAAATTATGTTGATTTTTTATTTAACTTAAAAAAATCTCTCTTTTTATTTATAAAGATATCAATTTTAGAAATTTATAAAAAATAAACAGCTCATTAAAATTGTTTGTTTCGCCCTAGGAGTGATAAGACATCAATTTTGGATTGAATATAAGTATTAGCACTCTTAGCGAGGGAGCAAACAATTTTAAAACTTATCACTCTTAAGTCTTAGGAGCAGAGCAAATAATGATTAATCCTATTTTAATTTGTCAACGAATAATGATTAGTCTTATTCTACCTACCATGCTTCATATCTGCAATCACTACACCTAATTTTACGAGTTTACAATTCATTATATTGACACTAATTTAATGTAATTATCTTATATACTCCCTCCGTTTCTTAACAAAGTTTTTATAAGGAATACCTACGGAAATTAAGATAATAGAATATAATGAAGATATTTTATTGAATAATAAATTTGATTGGGGAAAAGTAGGGATCATAAATATTAAAAAAATATTAAAAGAAAGTTAGTGGAAAAAATATAGGGTGTAACACCCGAATTTCCTTCCGTACTTTACGATTTTAGTTTTGTTTAAGGGATTGGATATTCACCAAAAAAACATTGAAAAGGACGAGAGGGAATTCGAGTGTTACTTGGGAACCACAACTAATAAAAAAATGTTTTTATAAAATACAATGGAAAACATATGGAACCATAAGAGATATAAAAATATTAAAAATTTAAAATAAAGTTAATGAAAAATATGTGATGCCATACGCATTATTAAAATATAAAAATAAGGATGATTAAGATTATTTTTATCCAAAATTTATGATATGAATAAAAGCTCTTTACCAGAAATAAATAGAATGAAATTGAAGAACCTTTGTCTATCTTAATCATTTTATTGGCGATTGTATATATAAGAACCTTTACTATCAATGAAATTGAAGAAACTAATTAATACTCCTATGAGTCCTATCTGACTATTGTAAGAGTGCACGTCCTCGTCCACTTTAATAAAGAAATAATTGGGACAACTATTATTAAAAATATTTATAACATCCGTGTTTTATACGGTAATTTATTTGGTTAAAAAATAATTTTAATGCAATTTTTTTTAAAGAAAAAATCCTAAACAGTTTCATGTGGAAGATTGGAAGTGATATTTATTTATTTTTATTTTTATATTTTTTAGATCTAGTTTTTGCTTGTGTTGTTTTTTCTGCAAGCAGATGTACTCCTGAGACAACGTTGTCACTTATATCTTCTTATAGATAGATGTTGGTAAAATTAGTTGTTAATATTCGTTGTTAGCTACTTTCCCTATCCTTATGAAAAACACTTAATATTTGATGCATGAAAATGCTATGATATAGTCTGAGCAAGATTGCAAAATAGACTGTATCAGCACTTCCAACTTGCCTTCCTTATCATACCGGCTATTCAGGACCTCCCTTGGATCAGCTTGCAATTCCAGAGAATCAGAAAGCTGTTTAGGCAGAGCATTGGCTTCAAAGTTTCCCTTAGCTAGCTCAATTGAGAAGTGTGAAAAACAGGATGTATTCCACTGTAGCTAGGTAGAGCCAATTCATAGGCTATTGTACCAATTTTCTTCAATATCTTTGTAAGGACGACCATAGTAACGTGGTTACAGTTTTTCATTGTATTTGCGAGAGCGATTTCTGTCTGTAAGGTTGTAATTTTAGGTACACGTATTCTCCATTGGAAAAATTAACGTCTCGTCTCCTTTTATCTTCATTGGCTTTCATCACTTGTTGTGCTCTTAACAAATGAAATTTTAATTCATCCAGCTGTGCATCTCGTTCTTGTAGCATTTCCTCCACACTACCCATGGTTGTCATTCCATGACCAATACGACGGAGCGGAGGGGGTGGTCTCCCATGTAGAGCTTCAAAGGGTGATATCTTTGTAGATGAGTGTGGGGAAATGTTATAGCTGAATTCGGCCCAATGTAACCAAGACAAATACATGTTTTTATACTAAATATGTTTATATAAATAAACAAATTGATTAGGATTTAAGAAGAAGAGAAGATAATGGACAAAAACAAGTTATGCAAAAACACTAAGTCTGATATGATTTTATTTTGATAAGAATAAGTAATAAATATAATCATCAATTTAAAATGGATGATTTAAAAACAATTAGCCAATGACACAAGCTTCACGCAGTTACACAATAATCTGAACGGGTTCAAGGATTTGATTTTGCTAAATTAATTTTCCTTTCTCTTCGAAATTATCATGAAATCTAAAAAATCTTAAGGATAAAGTAGTCAAAATTGGTGTAAATAGTTTGGAAAAGAAAAAAAGCAAGGAAAAATCAAACTAATGAAGTAAGAGATATTGTTGTTAGATATCATTTTTCGGTGTGCAATATCTTAAACAAAGAGTTCATATTCGCATAATATATATTTCCTCGGATCTTAATAGTTGCTATAGTTCTTGTGGTAACTATTATTCAGCAATTGATCTTATTTTGACCTGTTCGCAGTTAGTAACTGCAAACAGCATGCTGCACAAAAACAGATCAAAATAGTTGTTCGCAATTAGTAAGTGCGAATAACTATTTTGTCTTTTTTGACATGTTCGCAGTTAGTAACTGTGAACAGCCCCAAACCTCAAGTTTGGGAATTTCACGCTTACTTTTGGAATAAGTTTAAAACTTAGTTTATTTTGTTAATTTTTTTTATTTTTTCTCTTATGTATTTCAAATTTTCATAATTTATCATGAAATAACTAATAAGGTCTGCATTGGGCCTATTTCCAATCCAGTTTGGAAAATTTGAAAAAATAAGATTATTTAACAACTTTATTTCAAAAGTAAGTTTCGTAAAAACTTTATTATCAAAATAAGCATCTGTACATCCAAACTTAGGCTTGGTGTAATGTCGCTATTACTAACAGCGAACTAAAAAAAAAATAAAAAAATCAGTAAAGTCTCAAGTCGTTGTTACTAACAGCGACTTAATGCGTTTTATCAGTTACTTCCTCATTCCAACCTACGAGATTAAGGAGTTGACCAGTCAACCTTAAAATCGTTATTACTAACAGCGACTTGAGACTTTACTAATTTTTTTTTTATTTCGCTGTTAGTAATAGCCACATTACACCAAACCTAAGTTTGGATGTACGGACGCTTATTTTGGGAATAAAGTTTTTACGAAGCTTACTTTTGAAATAAAGTTGTTAAATAATCCTATTTTTTTCAAATTTTCGTTCAGCTTGCTCCCATTGGGCTTATTACCCACCCGACGTGGATAAAGTAGGTGTTGTTGAGTCCAAATATGTTATCATTGTTCAGCTAGTCTTTTTAAGAGACGTATCTCAAGCCAAATCCATCAAAAAGTAATGTCCACTTATCTTATTCTTAACCCCTACTTATATTATCTTTAATGCTTACTTTTCGCATTCTTAATGTCTACTTTCAATATTTTAAATGTCTACTTACAACCTATTTACAATATTTTGTAAAATATATAATAGGCTGGCGCAATTACAGAGGTCTCAAAGAGACCGTCTATCATAAGAATTTGTGATCATTGTTTGGTACCATTATTAAGGTTAGTAAAGCAGGAAAATGACTCAAATGAGAACCTTTCATTTAACATTGCTCAATTCAAAAATAATTATTATTTTAAAATATTAAAACTGTTAATTTTAACATAAAAAACAACGTATTAAAATGTTAAACAATGAAAAATAAGTATTTAACAATATGTGTAGAGTTTTAATTAATTTAATTAGACTATTTAGTTAAATTTTATTTAAAATAAGAGTTATTCCTTTCCGATTGACAACATAGTACATTAGACAATTAGTCACTTTGGACAATAGTACGTGAGTAGTACGAGTATAGCCTGCTCATGAACCAGCACACCACGACCCTAGTTTGTCACAGACTTAGTACACAACACAATACCACATGTAACTCATAGCCTCATAGGCTCATCCCTTCAATTTATAAAATAAATTTGGAGACAAGCAAGCCGGTCTATTGGCTGGTGTAGTGAGTGCACCTAAGGTTAGTAAAGACACAGAAGATATTTGGCAAAATAGTTTATTTTTATTTTTAGCTTATTTTGATAAAGATAAAGAATTAAGTGGCCAAACCAATCAATGTTTAGCGAACTAACTGGTTGAAATAGCTTATTGATAAGAATAAGCTGATTTTGAACAAGCTGCGCGACTTAAAAATCAACTGGTCAAACCAGTTAATAAAATCAACTAAACAAATCAGCCACAATAATCAGCTATCAGCTGTTTGCTAAAATAGCTAGTCTCTTGAGAGACCGTCTCTTTGAAAGACGTATTTTAAGCCCAACTCATTAAAGAATAATGTCTACTTATCGTATTCATAATCTCTACTTACTACCATATCCTTAATGCCTACTTTCAATATCTTAATATCTACTTATATTACTTATAATGTCTATTTATAATATTTTAAAAAATATATAATAAAACAAGTCTAATTAGAGACAATCTCTCACAAAAATTTGTGTTGCCAAAAACCATCACAATCCACATATGCCCCTCATCAATCCACAAAATAACGTTTGGAAATACTCCAAATTGAAAAGAAAAAAAGCTTGGGAATTCGCATTCTCCTTCGGTTTCTTTAAATAAGTAGTACTAATTATTTTAGAGAGTCGAGGTGGAGGAAATAAAAACAATACTCTAAAGGGGGAGTAGTACTACTTACTAGTCTACCAATAATAATAGTGTAGAGTTTTAGTACATTAAAGCGTGACACATTTTGGGTTTTCGTAATACACTTTGATCTGCTGTGTCTCTTAATCTACCCTTTCTGACATCGACCTTCCCTTTTTTATTATTATCGTTAGTCCCTCTCACTACCACCTCTTTTTACCTATTTTACATTATGACCAGACCCATCTCCTCCTAATCATCCTTTTTTTTATTTCTCAATCTAATTTTAGATTTTTAATTACTCTATTTGTTCCAACAAAAACAATCAACTTTGACTACATGTCTACAGTAACTCACATTTCTTCACTTTTTAATAATTACCTTTTTTTCTTGATCCAACATCAATAAATAAAAAAATTAAAATCTACAAGTGTTTTAGCAATTTTAATTTAGCCCAAAAAAATATTAGCTTAGCTTGTGCCGAATTGAAATATAGGAAAAAGGTGGTTTTATTTTTTATAAACATTATTGTGAATAACCCAATCTATTTTTCATTACCTACTAATAATCCCACTTTTTGAAAATTTTTTAATAATTCAATCTTTCTTTTTAATTTGTTGTCAATACACCATTTAGAAAATGACCTTCTATATCATATTACCTCTTATCTTCTTTTTTTATAATAATCCAACCTATTTTCCATTATCTGTCAATAATCTCACCTTTTAAATTTTTTTTAATAATCTAACTTTTGTTTTTATTTTGTTGTTAATAGACCCTTCAAAAAGCTATATACTCAATTTTTTTTGTCACAAGTTTATAATTATTCAGCATATTTCATCCATACATATTAAGTTTCTTTTAATTTCTTTAACACAATTTCTCTTCAATTATTATCAAAAAATCCACAATTTTTAAAATATTCAATTTTTCTTTGCCAGTGATTTAAAGGATTGTATACTTTAAAGTGAAGTGAAAAACATACAACTTTTATTAATTTTTTTATAATTATATTGATTGTAAAATTTTAACGTGTATATTTCAACTAGATAAAAATAACACATAACGCCTAATGGTTCGGCAGGTACCCGACTCAATGTATTATGTGGCTCATGGCCCAACCTGATCAAGGCATTATTTTTTAAAAAAATTGACCTGCCATTATGGATCAACGGGCAGCGGATCAAGTCAAGCGGGTTGGATTTTTAACGCCCCTAATTAATGGGATATGTATCTAAAGATAATTACTATTTATGTAATAATCAACTTCCTAATTTTGGAAAATAATAATTTATTATAAAGGAAGAAGATGAGAGGTTGGGATTATTGGTAAGTAATGAAAAATACATTGAATTATTATAAAGAGAATAACCTGATATAGCAGGTTATTTTTTAAAGGGTCTATTGATAACAAACTAAAAGCAAAGGTTGAATTATTAAAAAAATTTCAAAAGATAAGATTATTGACACGTAATTGAAAATAAATTGAATTATTCACAACAATTTTTCTTTATTTTATTGAAATAATGACAAAATTAAAGCCTTTTAGAACCAAAAATTACATCTTTTACAATTTGAACTAAACCCTTACATTAATTATTATATTTTAATTTTAGACTCAAATCATAAAAAATATATATATATATTTTCAGAAGTGGAGTAATAATGATTTATAAGGTTGAAAAATGATAGACTATATACATTTAGCAAAAATTTAAATTAAATGGTAAGAAAATTTAACAAAATTAGACAAAACTTCACTATTCAAATGCAAATGCAAATGCAGTATACATACCGGGTATTAACTACCAACATTAATAACACCATTATAATATTATATTTATATAAACCCAATAACAACACATTAATTTCTTTCCTAATAATTTCATTACTCCCCAAAATCCTTCTTTGAATTTAATTTGAAAACAAAAGAAAAAAAACAACAAAAAAAGGTTTAAGGGAATAATTTGATTATAATATTTTATTGTTGTGAAAGTTTCTACACATTCGGACCCCAAAGACGATTCCATAAACGAGATTGAAAGATTCCAATGAAGTCCGGGAGTACCTTCCTCGCCAACCCTTTATGCTGTTGTTGTTGCTGCTGCAATTCCTTCTCTTGGGTCCCACTTTCTACCTGTTCTTCGCCGGCGACCGGAAATTGGTCCGGTTCAGTTTCTCTCACCTCCACATCAACCATAGCTAGATTCACCGGCGACGGCGTAATTTCTCTCTCCTCCACGTCATTATCAGCTAAAAAAACCACCTCTGGTGTAAGGGGCCCACTTGACTCTTTACCCACCATTGCTTGTGTACTGGAACAATTACCGTTTTTTTCTCTCGTTCTGCTACAACTAGAACTCTTCTTTTTAGTTTTTTCACTAGAAGAAAGATGTTCTTCAAAGGCTTCAATGGCTTGATGGATAAGTTCACGATGAGGGGAAGAATCCCAACGACACCAAAAACTTGTGTAACAGTCAAAACAACCACAATCAAAACTAGGAGATTTGTGAGAATTTGTTGAAGTTTTTCTATTGGGTTTTTTCTTGGGGTTGATTTTCTGGTCAAACGAAGAAGGGTAATTAAGAGTAGAGGATTTAAGAGAGTGGGTAATCATATAAGCAAGAACTTCACGGTCTTGAAGAGAAAGAACAGAGATTAGAGTAAAGATTGCAGTTGGAAGAAGATGATTCAAGGAGGAAATAGGGTTTTCATTGTTGCTTGTTGTAGAAGATGAAGATGAAGAAGGAGAAGGGTGAACTTTTCCTTTCTTTTTGCTTTTGTTGAGCTTCATGATTATGGAGGAATTTGATTTTTGATTGTGGGTGGTTTAATTTTTGTTGTTAATGGAGAGAATAGTAAAATTGAAGGTAGAAGAGTGAGAAATGAGGGGATGGAGAAATGGGGAGCTAAAGAGTAAAGAAAAAGTGGATGGTAGGGTTTCTTGTTACTACTCTTTGTTTTGAAATTTTTTTATGGAAATTGGGGTTGATTAATTTATTTTTTTATTTGTAAATTAAGAAAAAGAGCCATTTCTTTGTCAAAAGTTGGTCTAAAAATCTTTAAATACTCTTTTAATTTTTGGATGTATCTTTTAAACTCAAAATTAGTGGGGGAAATCTATAAGTGTAATGGTCTAAAATATTTTTTAATGTGAAAATAAATTTTGTAATTTTTTTAAGAAAATGCTAAATACAGCCCTAAAGGTTGTATATAAGAAAAAAAATTATATTTTATTTACGTAATTTAATATTATTTTTGCTTTGGAAATATAAGAATTAATTAATTATACTTTATTAGATTAACATTTATTCTTCCTTGGAAAGTTAAAATTATTATATCAAATATTAATTGTTTTTCAATTTCAACATTAAATTTCCTTGAAAAGTTAAAATTAATGATAATAAAATTAACTTATCGATTTTTATGTACAGCGCTAAAGCCTGTAAATATCATTACCCTATTTTTAAATGACTATGTAATAAGTATCTTTAGAAAATTAATATTTAATAGAAAAAGAATTGATATATCATAGATTCAACTAAATGTGTTAATTGCATCTGTAATAAAACGTGTTTTTTTCGATAAGAAACACCTTACACACCTTTTCTTTAATGTGATCATGTAATTTAATTTCTGAGTCAAACTGTAACGATTAATCGTTACAAAAGATTTCTTCAAACAAGGGAAGAAATTTGATGATGAAGTGTTATTTATGCCATGGCATTAATATGATAAAGTTTTGCTTATTGGCCTTTATATAAGCTAGTTCATCATTACCATAATATTCAATATATTTCAAGGTCTAAAAAGAGGGAAAAAAAAATAGCAAATCATATCCCAAACCCATAGTGTGTCCTATATTTTATCAAAAAAATTGAATGTGTCTTATATGTTAATTGCATCTGTTACAAAATGTGTTTTTTTCAATAAGGAACACTTTACACACATTTTTCTTTGATGTAATTATGTAATTAAATTTCTAAGTTAAATTATAACGGGTAACCGTTATAAAAGATTTGTTCAAACAAGGGAAGAAATATGATGTTGAAGGGTTATTTATGCCATGGCATTAATGTGATAAAGTTTTACTTATCGGCCTTTATCTAAACTAATTTATCAATACCATAATATTCATAATATTTCAAGGTCTAAAGAGAGAAAAAATAGTAAATCATACCCCAAACCCCTAATGTGTCTTATATTCTATCAAAAAAATTGAATGTGTCTATAAATTAATTATATCTATTACAAAACGTGTTTTTTTTTTATAAGAAACACTTTACAAACCTTTTTCTTAGATGTGAATATGTGATCATGTAATTAAATTTTTGAGTTAAACTATAACGGTTAATCGTTACAAAAGATTTGTTCAAACAAGGGAAGAAATTTGATGTTGAAGTGTTATTTATGCCATGACATTAATGTGATAAAGTTTTGGTTACCGACCTTTATCTAAGCTAGTTTATCATTACCACAATATTCAATATATTTCGAGGTCTAAAGAGAGAAAAAAATAGCAAATCATACCCCAAACCCCTACCGTGTCCTATATTCTAACAAAAAATTGAATGTGTCTTACATGTTAATTGCATCTATTACAAAACGTGTTTTTTTCGATAAGGAACGCTCTACACACCTTTTTTTTTTAATGTGATCATGTAATTAAAATCTGAGTCAAACTGTAACGATAAACTGTTACAAAAGATTTGTTCAAACAAGGGAGGAAATTTGATGTTGTAGTGTTATTTATACTATAGCACTAATGTGATAAAGTTTTACTTACCTTTTTCAAAGCTAGTTCATCATTATTATATATTCAGTATATTTCAATTTATAATGAGAGATGAAAAATATTACTATTATATCATAATCAAACCCCTAATAAAGGGGTAAAATTGAAAGATAAAATACTTGACAAATCCTCATATATGCATGGTTTCTATAATCATTTCCACAAATCAACTTGGCATATTATTGTATGTACACTTAGGATTTTTTCTCTTCCATAAAACTTAAATGTATTGCATTTGTCCCTAAAGCAAAACCCATAAAATAATGCTGCATTCTTTACAAGTGCATAACTAATTAACTCATATGGCTAACTTCAGTTTTAGAGTTCTTAATTTATCACAATCAAAGTGCCTTTTATTATAAAAGGCACAATATTCTTCATAATATACTTCTATTTCAAGACACCATCAACCATTATAGTAAGAAAAAATTGCCAAGCATAGTGTCAATATTTATAAGACTCTCACAAACTATATTTCTTTTTTTTGTTGACTCTTCTTCTAAAAGTAGTCATATTAGCTCTTTTAAAACAAGAAGAGGTCGAGACTATCTGATCCACCATCTTTCTTTTATTTGTCGTTTATATGGAATATCATTCTAGAATGCTGAAATATATAAGAGGTTTCATTCTAGAATGCTGAAATATATAAGAGGTTTTGAATTTTTTCATGTCCATCCTCATTGTAAAAACTTAAAAATTAATTATTTGTGTTTTGTTAATCATCTCTTTATACTTTAAAAGAAGACGTGACGTATTTTATTGAAAAGTAACCTACAAATAGCACAAATAAATAACTTTAAAAGTTACTGTGCAAAATAAATTATATGGTTTGTTGGCTATATATGGTTGTATTTTATTTCCATGTTATGCAAAGAAATGCCAAGTTGATAGAACAAATAGAAAACATCTAAGGAGATGGGAGAATATACAGGTCTCATGTTGGTAACCAAACTATTTGTGTGGTCCATTTTAGTCTCAGAAACAATTGACCAATTTGCAATTTACAGACGCCCATAAGTAATGAGTGGCCTTAGTTATACTATCCAATGAGGCCTTGACTTTAGCAATCCAATAGGAGTATTCAAAGTAGTGTTAGTAGTAGTAAATTATCTCATAATTCTTTACCAAATTAAACAAAACTAAGATAAAATATATGATTCTATTTAGAGACTGCAATATCATTTAAATTTTTAATTAATTTAATTTCTTAGCATGATATCAAATATTTAGGTTGTGCGTTCAGATTTCTAACTCCTCTTTTCAAGTGAATATCATCACATATAAGAAAAATTTATATTGCATCTATACTTTTAATTCAAAAAGGGAATCCTATGTGGGAGGTGCAATAGAGAGTTTACTATCTTTCGTTTTTATTTAATAGCTAAACTTAAATAGTAAATAATTCATCAGATATAAGTTTTGTTTTGCAATTTTTATTATTGTCTTGATTGTGTAATGCAAAACATAATCAAGTGTTATTTTATTTGATTCGTTTTATTGTATGATTTTTATTTTAACAACTTTTTATAAGTTTTAATTTAATATAAACTATAAAAGATATTTATTGTTAAAATAATGCATTTCGAACGTGAATATTGAGAGTATAACTATTAATAAGAAAAATAGCATAACTTATTTTAAAATTTCAACCATCATATTAAAACTTTAATTGAGTTGATATTTTACTACTCGATTTCCAAAATATTCTAATATGCAATACTAGTTTTTATACTAGAAATGATTATCCTTTATATGCCAAATAAATAGTCCCAAATATGAATAACATAAAAATTAAAAAAAGTGAATAAATATAGTAATTAGTAAATAAATATATCTTATGAGAAAGTACGTGAAAGAAATATATAGATAAAATAAAATGTAAGTTAAAAATATGGATCAAATTATTAAAAAAATATAGATCATGACAATAAAAATTGAAATAATTCAATAGGATATACAGTACTTAAAAAAAATAGGACCAATTCTCTAGAATAGAGGGAATATTAGTAAAGGTGTTGGCCTAAGGTACACTTTTGGACCACGTAGGGTACCCTTATATTCTTCAATCTCATACTTTCTCTGTCCTGTATTTCTTGCTACAATTTCATAGGCACACATATTAAAAAAAATAACTGACCTACAATGTAGCTAATTGTTTACTTTATAGAGTATAATATTTTATTATTGTTAATTGAAAAAGAAAAAGCAAAAAATAGGTTGTTGGGAATAGATAAAGATTAAATAATGGTAGGTATAAAAGTTAAAGTGGTATAGAGTATGATAAAAATAGGGGTAGGTAGAACTTTAAATGATTGTTTTATTACTAAAAACGAAAATATAGCAAGTAATATAAAATTGCCAAAAATAGAAAATGTAGCGGGTATTATGGAACGGAGGAAGTATCTTTTATATCACCACAAGTCTAATTCATTTTCATTCTCAAATTAAAAAACAAAGCTGGTCTTGATCGAGACCGTCTCAAATTGAGATCAAGAGTAGGCCGACTCAATTTGCGCGTGTATTAACCTCATATGTTTTTTTTCGTTTTTTTTTTCTAGGCAATTTTCAATTTTATTCTTAAAGTTATTAATTACATTAAAGGGCCGGGTATTAATTTCAACTTAAAGTAGATTTTAAACAGATCAATTAACATAAAAAATTTTAATTTTGACCTATTTTAAATCAATTTTGACGTTAAACTACTCAATTTCTACCTAAATATGGTTCTATTTCACAATTTGAGAAAGAAATTAATAAAATGATACTCCCTCCTAGTCAGCTTAAGTGTCTCATTTACTTTATGCACTCTATCCAATGCACTTATTCAATCCTTAATATATCGAGTTATGTATAATTAAAAATTATAAAAAGTTGATATTAATAATCTTTACATCAAAACGATTCAAATAAGATCCCACATGACTATGTTTTAACTTATAGATTAATAATAAAATGCAATTTAAAAATGATAAATAAATAGTATCTCAAAAGTAAATGGGACACCTAAGGTGAATAGGAGGAAGTATTATTTTATCATTCTATGGATGAATTTTAAACAAGAAATAAATGGTCAATAACACTATCAATAATAGCGTTAAAACATTGTACAATACAAGTATTTTTATTCAATGCAACATGATGATTCTAATGGAACATAAGAGTACTTATACTCTTTAATCATCAATCAATAATAGTGATATTACTCTTTCCTCAACACATTTATATATATTTATAAATAGTTCAAATTGAATATGTTAATAGTTAAATTATGACACATAAATTGACAATTGATGTTTTATGATCTAAATCAATTTTGAACATATAAGCTTTAATTATCGTTTTGAAAATAAGTATTTCAAAGTCTATAAAGATATTGTATAGGTTTTAGTTCAAATTGAATCTGTTAATAGTTAAATTATGATATATAAGTTGACAATGATGTTTTATAATCTAACTCAATTTTGAAATTTTAATCTTCAGTTATCGTTTTAAAAATAAGTATTCAAATTGTATAGATATATTGTGTAACATTTAGTTCAAATTTAATATGTTAATAGTTTTAACACTATTATTGATGGTTTTATTGACCATTCATTTGTTGTTTGAAATTCATCCATAGAATGATAAAATAATACCATTTTATATAACTTCGTTCTAAAATTGTGAAACAAAACCATATTTAGGTAGAAATTGATCAGTTTAACGTCAAAATTGATCACTTATAGGTTCAAATTGAAATTTTTTACTTTAATTGATATGTTTAACAATTATTTTACGTTGAAATTAATACCTTTAAGGTCAAAAATTGATACCTTTAATGTCAAAATTGATAAATACCCAAAAAATTTTAAAAAACAAGGAAAAACATGTAATGTTATTATACATGCGAATTGGCCCAACCCACTCATGGTCTCAATTGAGATGGTCTCGACCAAGTTTTGGTGAAAAAAAAGGATAGTAAATACCACTAACAATTGGCCATGGGCTCTATTGAAGACTGGCTCCAAAAGGATAAGTTCAACCGACCATACCAACAATTTTTAATGCTATTTCTAATTATTCATTTGGAATATTAGTTAGTTATGCACCGACTTTGGGCCACATTTTGTGGCGAATAGTATTCAGTGCTAACTATGATCTCATATTCTTATCAAGTTATTAAGATCATGTTTCTGTTCTTTGTGTTAGAATTTACTCCTAATTTAAGATTTACGGATTCTAATTACTTTAGTAATTCTTTTTTTTTAGTATAAAGTTAGATACAAATTATCTATCAATTTTTAATAATATCTTTAAAAGTTTTTCTATCCATCTTAATTTCTTCTTATTATAAACCTTTGGATTGAGTAGAATGAGAAAGAAATCATGTTAAAAAGAAAAGATTGCAAAAACATCTGAACAAACTACATAAGCATACTCTTATAAAAAGAATAGACATTCTAAATAATTAAGATAGTACCATCTAATTAACAACTACTCCTACATTAGTTCTATTTTAGAAATTATTATGTGTTTAACAAACAATTGATAACTGATAATTTATAGTTTTATTTTAAGAACTATTATTGTGTTTGACAAACAATTGATGATTGATAATTTATAGCTGATTTGACCAATCTGATTTAACCGATTGAGTTTCAAAAAATTGATCAACTATTAAATGAATATCATGTGGACATAAATAACATCCGATATGAGCAAGTGACAGCTATGTGTATGGCTATAGCAATGAAGAGTACAAGGATTACAGACCACAATAATTTATGCCACACTTTTCACAACACTTGCTTAACCAAAGTTACATTGTTCAAACATAGTAGTGACCGAGCTTCAGGACATCAGAAAATACACCAACATTAAAGGAAAGAAAGCACATTATAAGATTGAAAAATCGATCAGTCGGACTTCTTAGATGAAGTTTGAGACGTGTTTGCTGCAGTACTCGAATTCTTATCCTCCGATGTCTTCCTGTGGGTCTCGTCTCTTTCGCTAAAGTACCTTTCAAATGCTCGTGGTAGAAAACGAGGGATCAAGAAGCAGAAAAGGTTGATCGAGAAATATAGTAGATTACCAACTGCCAAAATCCTCCCGAACCAATACCATGCCACATCCTAGATTAAGCCCCATAGACAAACCGATGAGTCCATAAACAATAAACAATTTTGCCAAAGCCTTAATATTATCATATGTAAACCGAAACAAATCGACATAAGAGATCATCGGCAATAAAAATTAGACTATATGAAAGCAAGATCAAAGGGTTTTAAAACAAAGACTACCTGGACAGAAGCATTGACATGCAAAGTCTTGCGTAACCAAACATCTTGCATCCATTCAACGATAACGAAAATCCTCTGGCCCGTGTACAACAATGGAACTACTGCTCTGACCGGTGGGGAAAACAAAGAAAGTCCGCTAATTATATTCTCCGTTAGAATTTGGGACGAAAGCAAGAACAAAGGTGGTGTTGCGGATCTCACTGCATGATTATCGCCTCTTGCAAATCCTCCTAGAACATAAGCAAGGGGCAAGAACAATCCAACTATTGTCCCCAATATCACATAGCTCCGAAAAAGCCTACTTCCCTGAAAGATTTCTCTCGAGTGAGACGAAAGGCTACTATAAGAAGGGAAGGCAAAGCGTGAGAGGCCAATGATGTAAGTTGATACAAAAGCCGGGAATATGATATCGGAAAGTGGTACTAAGCCACTCACGGAAAAGACCATAATGAAGGCTACTAGTTGGAGTTCGATGACTCGTAATGATCCCATTACTCCCATAGGGCTTTTTGGTTGTCGGTTATTCCTATGAAAAAGCTTCTCTCGAAGATCCGAGGATGGGGTCGAGGTTGTATCGGGCCCACTTCCAGGAGCCACAGTTAGAGATACACCAGACATTGTCTTAGTGATGTGTTATGTGCTTTCTTTTCTAGTTGAAGGACAAAGTGGTAAAGATTGGTGGAAAAAAAACCAAGTAAAGATAATTCAAAGACAAATCAATTCAACGGACTTCTTCCCGATATTTTCTCGAAGCTGCAAAGAAAGAATGCAATGAAGATTAGAAAGTTTTGAAGCAGTCGAGCTTGCATACATGAAGCAATCAAATAAGCTATCCGCTGTACTTTTAAACTACTGCTATGTATCATGTTAGAAATAACCACATGTAATCCCATCAAAAAATCATATGCAGGCATACCCTTAGATCGACTCGAAGAGTTGCCCGGCCAGTCGGCCACCAACAGAGGAGGTTCTAAGCATGTTTAATACGTTCGACCGAATAGCCCAAAAAATTTAAAGGCCTCAATATTAAATTACGTAGTATATATTTAGTGTACAAAGATACAAATTTATTAGAAAAAATATTATAATTTTTGAAATTGCACAGGACTTAAAAATTTTTTTTTTCAGTTTTTGTTTCGCCTCTGGCCACCAACCATCTTCTCCCTCACTTGCTAATATAAGACCTTAGTCTAAAACACTGGCAATCAATATTTTAACACGGTGGTTAGGCATAAGGTTGAACTCTACCAAATAGTCTTACTATAGAATGTTAATGAGAATCCATGAGTTGACCCACATGGGAAGGCTTAAACTCCTGTCACAACGTTACAAAAGCTCGATTCTCACAATCTCACCACAACATACCACTTCACATTTCAAACATGTTGTACGCCAATTTAATGGGTACTATCCTTGGTAATTTGGACCGAGCTATTTTTTTTACAGTTAACAGGCACCCGCACCCTATTTCCTAAGTTGGCATAAAGGGGGAAAGCAGGGCTTATGGCCCATGGGGAACCTATAATAATGGATGTGGTCCGAACTAGAGGTGTTCAACAGGCAGAGCTTTCATTTTGAGTTCTTATTGGTCCTTTATGTAAAGTTTTGTAAGTACCGGGTTGAAAATGGCCGGGCTGAATACTGAGTTCTACTAGAATTTGACTGGAGCGGGCTATAAAAGGGACTATAAGGGCCAAAAACAAACCTTTATTAATAGAAAAGATGAGCTCAATTATTTGTAAATTACAATGCCAATGGAAATTATTAAAATTTTTATGATTTAATATTATTATAAACAATAATTTAACTATTATAAATTGATCAATGGGATAATATATAATAATTTCTATTAATGAAAATAAGCCAGGCTAGCCAGGCCCAAATAAAGCCCATAATATTATAAGGGCCCTTATCCGGCCCATTGAACACCCTTAGTCCGAGCCATGGAAAGGGATGCTTAATTAAAAAACTCAGTCCACCAATATCCCAAATGTTGTGTAATGACTTGTTCATTTGATGTTCTGTTTTATCTTAATACTTGCTAAATTTACTTATACTTGGCCAAAAACAGGGGTGTTTATTCGTGATAGGGTACATAACATATTAACAGTACATAACATATTAACATATACTCTATTACGCTCTTGTACAAATTTACTTGGGTATATATAAACATATTTTATCATACATCTCACATTACTACAACCACTCTACAAATCAAAAATTGTACACCTTTAATATGCAGCATTCAAAAATGATGTAAAAGAATGTTTGTTTTTCAATCACAATCCTAACATTAAGTAAAATCTATTAACTTGAGTATCTGTATCGTGTAAAATAAATCAATTCCTTTGAATTCTGAGAGAATATATAACAAAGACAAGTAGAAGAAGATGAAAAGTCGCTTTGGCCGAGTGGTTAAGGCGTGTGCCTGCTAAGTTCATGGGGTTTCCCCGCGAGAGTTCGAATCTCTCCTCTCAGGCGACGATCGTTTTTATTTTTGTTCAGTTACTGTAATTTTATTCAACTCCACACATTTTCATGTTTGACATGCATGAAAATTAAAATATTAATCCTACTAGATACTCTATCCGTTTTTTTTTTCAATTACTTTTTACTCAATTTTCAATGCAAATTTTAAACTTTAATATCCTTTAAAATAAATCTAATGAGATTTCACCTAAATAAATTTTATGTTCTATGTTAAAAACATCTATTAAATTTTTTTTTCCTTAAGATGGAATATTTCATATTCTTAATGGGAAGAACATAAAGGAACATAGGGAGTAATATTTACAACTAATTAACAACAATAAACACTTCTACCGATAACAACAAAAACGCAAATTATGCACTTTATACGTGGGTTAAATAGTTCATCCTATACATATTTTGAAAACATAAACTAATATAAATTCCTTATTTAAGCTCACTGAAATACGGTGGTTCAACAAAAAAAAAAAAGAAAAAGATAGGAAGAAATTGAAGAAACAGAGAGCGAGGATGAAGTACTTACAAGTAGGAAGCTGATGGTTGGACTTATAGTCATAGAGTGAAGAACATTATACCAATGTGTTTGTGAAACAGAACAGAGGAGGGTGATAGAACAGAAATGGTTATTATTATTATTATTATTATTATTATTATTACATTTATTATTTATTTTTTATTATACACAGAAGAACATTATTCCACGTGGGGGTCGTCTTCTGCAGGAGAAGGATAAAGGATTCTGCATATTATCCACGTTGCAATCTCATCTATAGCACACCGCATTCATGCTCCATGCTCGATGTTATAATCGTTTATTTTTCGAACAAAAATATGGTGTAATGTTTTGTTCAGAGGATCCTCGAATTGAATGTAAATATTTAATGTGTAAATAAAGTTAAATTAATAAAATGAAAGTAAATAGAGATATATTTAAAATAGTTGAGATAGTTGTAAAGAGAGTAAAATGAGTATGAAATAAAAATAATAATTTTAAAAGAAGATGATTCCTCCTTTTATGGAGGTAATACATTCTCCCACCCTCCTCCTCTAGGGTAAATATTTATCCCACAAAATTGAGAGATCCCTTCATTTTTCATTACTTTGCAACCATTCTCGCACCTCTATAACAATTAAATTTGACTAATTTCTCATTTAACAACTTAGTTTTCTTACTTTGACTTTTTAATTCAAGCATACCTTTAGTTACACTAAATGAAAATTAGTTATAATATACTAAAAGTTAATTAATTTTTTAGTCGATAATAACTAGCTTTTAACCAATTTAGTCTTGTTTAGTTCACCATTAAGGAAGTAGTCAATACAAATCAGTTTTAATCAGTCAAAGTCAATTTTAATCGGTAAAAATCAGTTACAATTAGTAAAGTTAATTGTAATTAGTAAGAATTAGTTGTTATCAGTAAAATTCAGTAAAATTTAATTATACTTTATCACTAAATCATTTACAATCTGTAAAAATTAGTATCAATAAAAAATCATTTACAATCAGTAAAAATAAATTTTAATTAATAAATCAGTTGAATCAGTGTAAATTAGTTGAACTGAGCATGATTTAACTAATTATCAGAATAAATCAATAAAAATAAGTTTCAAAGAAGAAAATTCAATTTCTATCATTATAAATTAGTTTCAATCATTTAAATTTTACAATAAATAATCAAATTTCAATTAGTAACAATCAATTGAATTACTATCTAAGTAGTGCCTAAGTCAAACCCCATGGGTTATAACTTAGAAGTTGGATCAAATTCGACAATATTTCAAAGGTGACCGTTTTGATTAGTAAAAAACTATTACAACCAACTTACAAGATCAATACATTAGCTCTAATTTGACCTTCCCTAATTTAAATTTGACCTAATTAATCCTAACTTGACCCTATGATTATCCTAATTAACATTGCTCCTATGATCTATAACCACGAAGCTAAAGCGGTTTTGTGTTGGCCTGCAAAGCTTGGTTGATTTAAAAATAGTTGGGTTTAATTCAACACGTATTTTTTTTATATAAATAACTATAAATATCATTAAATATTGTTTGATAATTAAATTGGGTAAAGAACGGTCTTTCAAGTCATAATTTTGTAATATATTGAATTTGTTTCTGTCTGAGAGTCAATTTAGTTTACGAAGGAATATGGACCTGACCGTCGAAGGGTCCGAATAACTTGAATCGGGTTCGGCGGGTGACTTGCAAAATGAACAGAGTTACTTGTCCAGGGGCGATTTCCCGAAAAACCCATTTCCCGAAAAATCCCTCCAACGCTTAAGTAAGTGATCGGGAATATGAAAAAAGGAATGAATGCAAGTAGGTGAGGTTTAAAGAGAGAAAATCACATACCATAAATGGTCATAAATGTGGATATTTATAGAGTAATAAATGACTTGGGAAGACTAACCAAGGGCATTTTGGTAACTTCACCCTTCAGGGTGGGCTTTCTGGTAGCTTGACTGGTTATTAGGGTTATTGGGCCCTTTTGCCTTGGGCCGTCATATAAGAGTTGGTTGACCCAATAACATTAGCCCCACGCACAAAGGGTGTCAAACATAACCTTAACCTTTGGCGGGCTTTTGAGCGAAGGACACTACTTGGATTGGCGGTGGCATAGCCTGACAGTGGAGGCCATTGGGCTCCCACCCTTCGAAAGCCGAGCTATATTCAAGCCTATTCCGATAAATACCGAATCGATCCCAAGATTAAAAATAGACCATTGGTCGAAGTCTTCGTGCCCCGAATACTGTGGATGGTCGAATACTAGGGGGCTCCCCCTCCGCTGGGGAGTCCGAGTCAGACGGGCGACCGAATAGAGAATTTGCCTAATACTAGACTCCCCCTTCCCTGGGGGTCCGAGTCAGTCGAGTGGCCGAATAGGGGACTCCCCTTTTCCCTGAGGAAAGGAGTTTGCTTAGTGGCCGAATAGGGATAGGCCGAATAGAGGACTCCCCCTTTCCCTGAGGAGTCCGAGTTTTCTTAGTGGCCGAAGTGAGGGGCTATTGAGCCCCATTTTTGAAAATACTTGGGCTAATGAGCCCCAAGCTTGAAAATACTTGGCCTTATGAGCCAAATGCAAAACATAATTCGGACCCTATTGGAGTCCATCCAGGGAAGGGACCGAATAGAGTGAGGGCACCTGCCGAATATAACAGGGTGCCAATTAAGAGGGGACTCCCCTCCCCTGAGGAGTCCGAGTCAGACGAGGCGAGGGGGCTAATATGCCCCAAGCTTGAAAACACGGGCTTGAGCCAAATTTGAAACATAATTCGAACCCTATTGGAGTCCATCCAAGGAAGGGGCCGAATAGGGTGAGGCACCTACCGAATATAGCAGGGTGCCGATTAAGAGGGGACTCCCCCTCCCCTGGGGAGTCTGAGTCAGACGAGGCAAGGGGGCTAATGATCCCCAAGCTTGAAAACACTTGGGCTTATGAGCTAAATTCGAAGCATAATTCGGACCCTATTGGAGTCCATCCATGGAAGGGGCCGAATAGGGTGAGGCACCTGCCGAATATAGCAGGGTGCCGATTAAGAGGGGACTCCCCCTCCCCTGGGTAGTCCGAGTCAGACGAGACGAGGGGGCTAATGAGCCCCAAGCTTGAAAACACTTGGGCTTATGAGCCAAATTCGAAGCATAATTCGGACCCTATTGGAGTCCATCCAGGGAAGGGGCTGAATAGGGTGACAACTTCAACATGGAAAACAGTGTCCACTTTACTGTTTACCCTTTTTTTCCTATAAATATGGGACTTGAACTCATAAGTCTCACTTCTTTATCTTGTTTTCCAGAGCATTTAAGATTTTCCAAGAATCCCCAATTTCCAGGCTCTCTTTCATTCCAGAATTTCAGTCTCAGGTACGTTTCTTGTTTTTAGGCTTTGTATTAAAATAATGGCCGATTATTCTTTTACACGATATAAATTTGACGATATTGATGTACACACTGATTTTTTGGCCGTATATAAATATGGACTCTCCCGTATATTACCCGAAGACTTTGCACCCTTTTCCTTGGGAACCCAGTATAGCTTTTCCCCTCGAGCGTTATGAGATTAATCCTAGTAGTTTAGAGGGTATAAAGGTCGTTCCTCCCTTCTACAAGCCGTATCCAAGAGCTGCTATCAGAATGGCGCCTACTTCAACAGGAGAGTTAGTGGATTCGGGTTAGAACCCCCACTACGATGGGCCGAAGTATTGTCCTGGCTCTGGTCCTTTAAACTATTTCATTCGGCCCTCCTGGAGTACAACCTTGGATAAGGACTTGTCCTTGGTCAGGGAGCACTGGGCTCTACCGGATGAGTACTCCTTGGTGAAGCCGGGAAAGAAAGATAGCATTAAACATGTGCTCGAAGGGTGCATCGGCGTTTACAAAGACGCCATGGAGACGGGTTTGAGGTTTCGTCTTCATCTTTTTGCCGTAGAGGTTCTCAACTCCTACAACATTGCGGTGTCCGAGTTGTATCACAATGGTTGGGGCTGTATTATAGGTTTATTAATGATTTGTATAGAAATAGGGATAGAGCCGACTCTAACGGCGTTTAGGTATATATTTAGGCTTAGGAGATATACAGCGGCTCAAGGCCTAGGTTGGATAACCCTCTAACATAGGCGGGGATTTTTGATCGTTGAGGGATTGAGAGATAACATGAAGCGTTTTAGAAATGACTTCGTCTTTTTGTATAAAGCCGATCCATGGTCCGTCAAGACAAGTCACGATGAAAGGCCTAACTTCCAATTCAACAATAATGTTCCCCAATGTAACTTAGAGGAATTTTTGATTATGGAGCATGCTACTAAGGAAGTAGAATTAGGTGGCTTTAAGCCGGTTTTGGTTCGGAGGAGCTTTGTGGTGAACTTAGACCACCTTCAGAATAATCTGTTTTTGTCCGCTTTGGGCCTTAGTCCGAAGTATCATCAGGGTGAGTTGAAGCCCCTACTGATTGTTCTTTTTGTATGCGGCTTGTGACCCGAATTCTTCCTTTTGCAGTGATAGCATTCGAGGAGCTACAAAAGAAATATCCTGAAATCATGAACTCCCTCAACTTTGCCCAAATGATGGTCGAATCTCGTAAGAGGAAGGCATAGGCAGAAAAATCTACTCTTCCCCCTCCTCCAAAGGTAATTGGAACCTCCCTTGGTCCGACTTGTTTGATCCTTTTGCTTGTGCTAAAACTGCTATTGCCAGGATGGGAAGAATAAGAAGTTGCCGGAGGAATCTTCTCAACCCACATCAAGTGGGGCAGCTCGGGAGAGAAGCGCTTCTCCTTCGACCCAACCACCAAAAAGACAGAAGGCACTCCCGCCAAAGGGAGACAAAGGCAAGGGAAAGGCCGTAGGTGGGTCGAAGGAGGCATCGACACCCTCACCAGATGAATTAGAGTACGAAATAACCCGCCGGGACACTGGCGTAGTGTTCGGCTCTGACTCCGCCTTCTCTGATCTCTCATACAAAGAGTTGAGGGTGAGGTGGAGGAGGGCGATGGGTCAGCTGGTGGGCGACAAGGACTTGGCCCAGCTCGCTTCTGTTCCTGCCAAAACAAGGATCAATGAGCTGCTTGCCCTCCAAGCAGAGGTATTAAACTGAGCCATTTCAAATATTTGACATCGAATTCTAAATGTCCGATTCCTTTCTGATTTCGAACTGTTTTGCAGATGAACATTCGTATGCAGTACGAAATCACTACTGCACTCGGGTCAGAGGTAATGGATACCGATCTTTGAGCGGTTACGAAGAGGGTCCACGAGCTGAACGGAAAACTGATTGTGAAAAACAATCAGATCATGAACCTGACCCGGGAGAACAAAGGACTCCACCACTCACTTGAGAGCATGCGCGAAAAATGTCAGTTTCTGAAAGAGTTCGTGCTAGTTCGCGAGAAACAACTGTCTTTGAAGAAGAAAATCATCAAGGAGTGGATGGAGACCGAGGAGGGCAAGCAGTTTGTGGCTAGGCTAGGGGCCGACACTGTCAGTCAAGGCATGCGGGTAAAAGAACTGATGTTCGAGTATGCCCGTGATAAGTTGAAGGCCACTCCTGACTGGGAGACCTTCTTCAATGGCACAGATGACGAATACGATAGGGCTACTTATAAAGCCATAGCAGAACTTAAAGAAAATAAAGATGTGGGGCCTGATGAGGAAGATGCCGCTGACAGAGAAGCATGGGAGAAGGTGCTTCCGGGGGAAGTTGAGGCTAGGTTTAGGGATGTCAATTTTGCTCATTACGACATCTCTATCCCTTCGAGGCCAACAACCCCCACATCCTCTCCCATTGCCGTCGTTCGCTTACACTCCCTCGTACTTCAGGAACCTCGGCTTCGCCGTCAGCTTTAGGGGGTGAGGGGTCGGCCCCCGACGAGGAGGAGCTGGAGCCTTTGTTCAACAAGGAGGAGCTATTTAAAGAATGATTTTTTACATTTTTAAAGTTGTTAAGTTTGGTGGACTCCGGTCCTCTTGTACTCATTGACTGATACATTTCCCGGGCTATGGCCTGTTTTGTAACAATTTCTATTTATGCATGTTTCGATTCATATTCTATGCTTCTTATTTTGCCGATAATTGATTGAAAATTTCATTGTCGCTTAAGATTGCCTTACACTTGGTATTCCGACCTACCTGCCCCCTAAGCATCTCTTTGAAGGGCAAATTACAAAATGTGACTTACGAGATACAGTGCCGACAATGAGGTGTCCGACTTAAAATGTCCGAATAGGAAAACAAAGAAATATGCTGATTGTCTTCCAGCTCTGTCTGAAAACGAGTCAATTTAGTTTAGGAAGGAATGTGGACCTGACCGTCGAAGGGTCCGAATAACTTGGACCGGGTTCGGCTAGTGACCTGGAAAACGAACAGAGTTACTTGTCCGGGGGCGGTTCTCCGGAAAGCCCCTCCGACGCTCAAGTTAGTGATCGGGAATATGAAACAAGGAATGAATGCAAGTAGGTGAGGTTTAGAGAGAGAAAATCACATACCATAACTGGTCATAAATGTGGATATGTATAGGGTAATAAATGACCTGAGAAGAATGATCAAGGGCATTTTGGTAACTTCACCCTTCAGGGTGGGCTTTTTGGTAGCTTGACTGGTTATTAGGGTTATTGGGCCCTTTGGCTTGGCCCGTCAAATGAGAGTTGGTTGACCCAATAACAAAATTATTGACTCAATAATTCAAAAAAAATGATGAAATAATAGTTGGTTATAACTTTAAAATATCAACTTACAACTCAACTATTCAACAAATTTAAAATAACGGGTCAAATCAATTCGATCTCGATTGGATCGGATTTGATCGAAAAAATTTAGTCAAAATTGGTCGAATTGAGCATTGGCCTAGGGAAATTAAAAAGTAATGTGAGAATGAAACTCATAATCCTATTTGAACAAAGTTAAACATGTTCTAATTAAGACAAGACATAATTCTCATTGTTACTCCCATCATGTAATTTAAGATGAGAATATAAAAAAATAAAGCCTAATGATGAAATTTAATGACAAAATCCAATAATCCCATATAAGAAAAGTTAGAAATATATCATCCATCATCACCCATTAAAGTATATCAACTACACAAAAAACTGATTATAGCATTATATCAATCAAGTTTAATCATTACCTCTTAAAGAGATTTACTTTTATGACTTACCAACTACAACCACTATATGAAAATCATGTTAATCAAGGCCAAAGACTTTTGTGATTGTATATATATATATAATGCACTATGGAAAACATCTCACAATTTATACCATGGTCACAAGTCACAACCCACCAAGTCAAAATGGTAAATTTTCCTTCTCTTTTTTCTCATTGTCTATTACATATTTGCTCAGTTGCATTATACTGGTTATATATCAATATTTACATAATCTAATGCGTAATTTTAATCATTTATATTTTTAAACTATTTTAACCAAAAATAATAAAAATTTGATGTAATAAAATTATACTATTAGACGATTCAAATAAGATTCCACTTGACTACATGTTTTCTTACCCATTAGCCGCAATATATAAAATAAACTTTAAAGAAAAATAGTGTCATTATGTGTAATGTAACAACTATTTCAAAACGAAGGAAGTACTAAAAAAATCAGCTTAATCATCTTTAAATAAAATCTTAAGTATTTATGGTCTATTATCGGATTCAATTTTGGATTGTCGAGTCAATCAAATCTGGTACTTATGTATAATGTGAATTTTGTAAAAAAATTAATGGGAAGTTTTAGCAGGGAAATGATGCAAGAGAAGAGTCTAGTGGCGCTGAAAATGGCCATAACAAACAGGAAATTTTGCTGCGACTTTATTTGCATTGTCAAGAATGTGTTAAACCTATTGTTAAATGCCTTAAAGGTTTTAAAGGTAAAAAAAATATGTATTTTTTTAAAAAAAAAAATATTTTTTTTGGCGAAAGAGGGGACAAGCCCTAAGCCATCGGCTAAAAACTAAACAAGGTCACTATAAAGGTTAAAATTTTATTTTTAATTTATTTTTTTTATCAATTTTGATATACTTTTTTATTAGGTGTCGAACAGGTCAACATCAATTTCAAGGATCATAAAGTCACTATAAAAGGTAAAAAAGATGTCGATTCAAAAAAACTTGCGGAAAAACTAGAGAAAAAATTCAACAAACAGGTTCAAATAATTTTCCCAAAATTAAATGAAAAAAGAGTTACTGAAAAAAAGAAAATTGAGGTATGAACATATATATGCAAAGCATTTTTCTATTTTCTTTGTATCATTATTATATTTTTTTGCATGGTTAAGAATAAATATTTTTATTTTAAAGTTTTAGGATTCAATCTTTGTATTATAAGTTATATCTAACATCTAGGCCTGACAATAGCTTATCTAACCTACTAACCCGACATGAACCTAATCCGAAATAAGTGAGTTTGGGTTAAAATTTTGATCTAATTAAATATATGGGTCAATCCCACTTAATCTGTTCACAAAATGAGTTCAATTGATATAAAAATTTTAAACCTGAAAAAAGTTTGTATAACCTAATAATTAAACAAGTTAATTTTGAATCAGGTCAATCACTATAACATGAAATTAATTCAATTAATATTTTCATACTTTTGTATGAAATAGGAAATAAATAATTGACAAAATAAAAGTTTAAAACATAAAGTTAAAAAAATTAAGATGTACTCATTGACTCATTGTCAAAAACTCTTAAATGGAAAAAGAAAACTCCAAATGAGTTTAAAGGCTTAAAGAATTTTTGGCCAATTTATTTATAATCCGAACATAAACCCGACTAAATTCAACCTAATCTATTTCATATAATTATTCATATCTTCTATATTTGGAATTCTCCTAAGAACATGCTTTTTTCAACTTAGAGTCCATTAGAGAATGTTGTATTATTGTTTATTCTTTTTAGGAGAAAGCAAACGAATATTTATTTTATTTTAACACCAATTTTTGCTTGATTTTGGATTTATAGGCATATATAAAACAAGGATAGTTGAAAGGCTGAAACCACTAAAATTGATTTCAAATTTCTCATTCACTCTTATTTTATAGATAGTTAAATGTTATCAGTAACAAATTCAAATGAACATAAAAGCAATTGCTTAATAATAATATATATTTATCACTTAGACAATAAAACTTATTATGTCATCATTCCAATCTTCTAAGATTACTCTAAAAAAATACCTCTTAAAATTAAGATTATTTATGATTAAATAGGTGGAATTATTGTAGGAAATTATAAAAATGTTGAATTATTCTAAGTAAATTTTCCTACTTTTAAAAAGCAATGGCAATAATATATTTTCCATTTCAAATAAAATCACAATAACATTATATATATATATATATATATATATATATATATATATATATATATATATATATATATATTAATCATATAAACGTGTTGATCGATGTAATTAATTTATGGAGTAATTGATAATTTATAATTAATTATGTTATATATTTCAGTACTTAAAGCTTCTGATATAGAATATAATCCTGGGAGTATTATTTTCCATTTAAAATATCCTGAAACATATGAAAGTATATTTACAGTATACGTTGTAACTGTGCAGCCTAAAATCATTCAAGTAATTTTAAGCATCTATATTCACTGTGAAAATTGTGGGAAGAAGATTAAGCAAAACATCGAAAAGATGGCAGGTACATTACCTCTATCTAGCTACTATTTTTTTAAGCATGTAACATCCACTAACACCCTGGCCCTATCGTATTGTTTATGTCAGTATATTAACGAAAAAAAAAAAGTGCAAGGACACACTTCATAGCTAAGAAGATATATATCATTAAAAAATTATATGGCAATGGAAAAAAAGGGCTTCAATATCTTATAAAGCATGCACACTATATTTAATTTGTCGATGTAGGATTAATTATCCCAACACCTCCCTCGCATGCGAATCCTCGTCAAGTTCGCATGTAAGAGTAATCAGTTTAGTGTAAAAACGTAATTCTTTTTGGATCTAACATTTTAATATTTGATCGAACTTGGCTCTAATACCATGTTAAATTAGACTGGACTTATTGTGAATGCCAGCATATTAACGGGGAAACATGATGTGCACACACTTTGCAGCCAAGGAGATATATACCATCCAAAAACCATATGGCAATGGGAAGAAGGGCTCCAATAACTTATAAAGTATGCACACCATATTTAATTTGTCAATGTGGGATAAACTATCCCAACAGAAATGACAATGACTACCTATGGAAGGGATACAGTATCCCTATAGACTTCATAAGTCTTTTCAGCGTACTTTGGTCTCACTCGTACACTTCTAGAAAAACTTTCTAGGATGTCACTCATATTAACTCAACCAATACGCTTAAGCTGATGGGTTGAGGCCCCATGATATATTATATAATCTAAGTCTCTAACATTATTATATGTAAACTATCAATTCTTATTAAAGCTCAATATAAAGTACCACAAAAACGAATTAGTTTATAGTGCAATCAATGAAATAGCATATACGCAAATAAATTATAATTACTGCAATTGATTTAAAGCATAATAAACTAACACAAAGTATTACGTGGTTTTGTTAAATTGAGTTGAACTTATTGTCAATATCTATATTAGCATATAATCGAGAAAAGATAAGATGCCTACACTTTATAACTAAGGAGATACCATCTCAAAAATTATAATCGAGCAAACACAACGCACCCAAGATGCACCTCATTTATATACTTAATTGTTGACACTTAATATTGATGTTAAGAGAATATTGGGTTAGTATGTTGGTTGAGCTTGGGTTTTTTCTTTTACTATTGTTAATTATAGAAATTTGATTGATTAATTTCCTCACTTTTCTTCCTTGTATAGATTCTATAGCTTAATCTCAAATAAAAAATTAAAATTATTATCTTGATATTTATTTGATGGTTTTGATTTTAATGAGTATCATAAATATTTGTATGGCATTTGGTGGAATTTAATAGGAGTACAATTAGTAGATGTGGATGCCAAAAATTCACAAGCAACAATAAAAGGAGAATTTGAGCTTCAAAATTTACTCGATTATGTTGATAAGAAAATGGGAAAACAAGCAACAATTGTGAAGGTTGAGAAACAAAGAGGCCATAACAATGAGAAACAACAAAACTCCAAAAATGAGAACAACAATGATAATAATAATAATAATAATAAAAGAGCTCGAGAAATTATCCCCTTCAATGAATTTACTTTAAAACAATATGAAAGTAATTGTCTGCTTCAAATTGACATCTTAAGTGATGAAAATACTCAAGCATGTATCATAATGTGAATTATTTTTCTATATTTCTATTTTTATTATAATTTAAATCAAACATCTTACTCAAAAACTAAATTATGAAAAAGGCATCAATCTCCTTAGAATTCAGCTGAATATATTTTTTTTGCAATAAAATATATATTAAAATTGTAATGTATTTGGACTTTTTAAATAGTGATATTTAATAATTTGAATCAATAAGATATATATTTCCTTTAAGTTTTATATTTTATCTAATACTTCTATAATATTTGGTTTATTTTTTCTCAAATTCATGAGATTTGATATTAAATATGTGATCCATTCAAATTTTGGATATATAAATTTTTTATCATTTATATATGTAAGATATGACTAAATTTTATATTAGATACCCAATCTATTTTTATTTTAAAACAAAATATTTTATTATTGTTCGATCTTAGGAGTACATTTTAATTGTTATCATATTATTATGTCCTTGTTGTTTATAAAAACATGGGCATACGTTTTGTTGGTGAGACATAGACATATAATACGAGGTCACTAAAAAGAAATGATTCCATTGGCCTAGAATATACTCTTACTATGAAATGTGAACAATATTGATCAAAACACCTAGAAACTTCCATGCTTGTATTATTGTATTAATATTATTTTTTATATTAGTTCTTATTTTTTTCTCTCTATTCTGATGAACTTGTCATAATGCTAAGTCTTATAATAATTTTATTTTAGATATTTATTATCATCACTATTTCGTTAGCACTTATCCCCACATTCTCTTTTATTTTTTTCTCACTTTTAATTTTACTCACACAATTTATTTATCTATATTATTATATTCTTAATACTTGTATTATTAATGTGTGTTGCAATCTCTCTTTAGAGAGAGAGTAATTGTTAACATTAATTTGAGGATTATCGGTAAAAATTGCTTATTAAACAATTTTAGCTTGCTTTGACATATGTACAAGAGTGATTGATTGGTCAAATCGTCTAATGCTTGTGTTTGTTAAATTAGCTACTTGAAATAATTTATTGTTTTAAATTAAGTTATTTTTAAACAAAGTATTATTAATAGAAAATTTTCTCAAAACACACATTAGATGTTATATGTTGATTGTGGCGACTGGTGAGCGTATACTTTCGTTTCCCTCCATAATAATAATAATTATTATTAATAAATATATTGATCAACTTATTCCTGCACCACAAAAATTGGTAGTTATTAAGTATTGACTGTGACCGAAATATTTTTCTTGATTTTCAGCTTTTGTGGTGAAGAAGAGAACACTAATTTATTTTCAGAAGATATTAAATGATCTAATTTTTCAATTTGCTAATTACACAATTTTTTAAGTATAATAATACAGGTTTAATTAATCATTATTTATTATAAATACATTTCTTAAAATATTTTTAAAAACATCTATTAAATTTGTACTATAAACTAATATGAGATAGTTACTTCATCTCAATGAAAGGATTAATAATATACATAATTAACGATATTAAGGATTAAATTAGCGTAATGGACTGCGTGAAAAGTCAAAAAGTACAAGTATTTTGAAACGAAGTAAGTATAACAAGATCCCACATATGTATTTTTTTACTTTTATGAATCATCATATCCTACAAACTAATCAAATACATACTAATAAAAATGTTAAATAATAACAAATATCATCATTAGGAGAAGCCTTGACAAATGGAATTATTTTGGTGGATTATAGTATATTGCATGACAATATTTATCCAATTAGAATCTGATTTTTTTTTGAATTGGAGCTAAGTTAGTTTATATAATTTATTTATGGCAATTATATGACTAACTTAGAATTTGATATATTTAATTGAATGTAAAAGTTATGTATTTGATAAATAATTTTAAAAAAATTAATATTTAATTTTTGCTTTAATCATATCATTCAGGCATACATCATACGAATAAAAAATGTAGGAACATGACAAATGTCAGGGGAGTCTTTAAAAATGAAATTATTTTTGTGGATGATAATTGATTAGATTATAATATTTACTTAATTTATAATATGATTTTTTTAAAATTGAAGTTAAATTAGTTTATTCAGCATTAACTTGGAACCACGGGCATCTAAAGCACCTTTTACTAAGATCAACACTGCAGAGCAAGTGAAGAAAACGAAAATTAAGTTTAAAGTATTTATATAATTTATTTATAGCAATTTTATACGCTTAACCTAGAATTTGATATATTTAATTAAATATCGATAAATAATTTATTAAAAAATATTATTTAATTTTTTTTTTAAAAAGTCACATATTTAATAAATTTAATCACAATAATATATACATGCATTTTATATTTTAATATATTTCATACTAATAATTTTGTACATTTCACAAATTTTTATACTAGTTCATTATAATTCGACACTAGCTGTTCTATAAAATTGTCAATCACTAATAAAGAAAAATACTTGAATTTTTTTTTTAATTACACGAGTGCTAATTAAAGGAGTACAGGTGTCACGTCAGTACTGGCTACCATATCCCGTCAAATACCTCGAAACTACCCCAGAACGTTGTAAAGATCTACCAATCACTACCGTCCACGTGTCAATAAACCCACCATTCTCTTTTTTCTCAGTCCGTAACTCCATATACTCAGTCTCCCTCCTTTATCGCCGTTAACTCCCTATTTCCTTTCGCTCTCTAAAACGGAATACTCTTTTTAAGTTTTTTTTTTATCTTTTTTTATTTTTGGAAAATCATCCTCCTCCATAGATCTCCATCTCCCTCCCTCTTTCTCTCTCATTCTTACCCAAAAAAGAAAAAGTTTTCTTTTTTTTTGCTTTTCTTTTTCTAAAAAATGGGGAAGTTATTCTGCGACAGCGCCTCCGTAACGGAATCTTTAACCCCACAATCACCACCGTCTACTACATGGAGGGATCTACCACCACTATTACCCTCAACCGTTGATATTCCACCAACATCATGGGATGATGTATCAGGTTTAGAAGATCAACAAAGAAAGAATCTCTCCAGGTTGCATGCTAAAGGAGTCCTGTGGACGCATCCAAACCATAAATCAGTACCACCAGTTGTTTTTCGGTTAACTCATGGTGGTGATGTGGCTTCTGATGGGAACTGTTTGTTTACGGCGTTTGAGAAATCGGCGAGATGGGGTCTACGAGAAAGTAATAATAATGGAGGAGAGTGTAGTAATTGTGGGGCCAGCGAGTTGAGACAAAGAACGGTTAAAAGATTTAAACAAGATTTTGAATCAGCGGAAAAGGAAGAAAAAGAAAGAGTTGAATTAGTGATTAAGAATTTGTATTCTCCTGATCTGGAATCTGGGTGGGGAATTCATTTGGTTCAAGAAGTTAAATTGTTGGCTAAGAAATCTGACCGTCAGATCTTAGATGATGCCATTCGTCAACTCACTGATCGTGGCATGTTAAGGTATATTTTATCATCATTTATGATTACATTTTTCAACGATTGTGGATCTTTTCATTTAGAATTTGTATATTACTATCTCTTTTTATTTCGAAATTTTCTGGATTATTTTTATGTAACGGTTTTTAGAGTTTTTTGTTTTTCTTAAAGAATTTATTTGTGGTCCTTTTCTTTTTGTTATTTATTTTCTTACTGTTTATGTTGATCTGTTTATTGGGAAATATGTAAATTTTTGTGGGTTTTTGTATAGCTTGAAACTTGACATTCATGAATAAAAATGTTTTTTATTATTTTTTTTTCAATTTTGGGGCTGTTTTTCTTGGGTTTATTGTGATTTGTGGATATGGATCTGTTTTCATAAGATTTTACACGATGTGAAATTAAAAAAGAATTTATTTAAAACTTGTTTATTTCCTTAGAATTTTTACAATAAAAATTTTGTGGGAATTGAAGTATGAGCCTTGAATTGAGATAATATATTTGTCTTGCTGGGTTTTGATAGTTGTGAACCCTAAAAAAAGTAGACTTTGTGCTCATTTGATAAATGCTGGAATGTAATTATTTTTGTTGGATTTTTTCTTGTATTATTCATATTGTTTGTCTATAAATTTGTAACCCGACCTTAATTTTTTGTGATTGAGTATTTGACATTGTTGTTGTGTTTTAATTTGTAAGCCAATCTTAATTTTTTGGATTAAGGCTCTGGTACCGTTTTGTTGTTTTAAAATTTGTGAAGTGCATGTTGTTGAATGTGTTTATGGATTGTGTTTCTGTTTTTCTTTGAATAAAGAGCATTTGCGGCAGAGTCAATATACAAAGAGACATGTGTTCCAGTGGACAATGGCTGGAGCTGGGCCAATTACATGTCTACATCTGGTTCACCTGATGATGAATATGATATCATCACATTGCAATATACTGCGGATGGTTTGCTAACTGTAGATGAGAATAGACAAGGTCGCAATGCTGCTTTTGGGGATGATATTGCCATTGAATGTCTTGCTAATGAGTTCAAGAGAGAGATTTTTGTGGTAAGAAAATTAGCCCTCTTTCTCATTCGTTTGCTTTGTTTTCTTGTCAATGTGTAATCTTTTGTGCAATTCTGAATGATGTTTGATGATCACACTTCCTTTCCTCAATTGCAATGACTCGCCTACTCATTTTTCCCGTCCTAGACTAGAGGTGTTCATTCAGGTCATCAGGTAGGTTTTGGGTTAGATGTTTCGTGTTGGTTAGAAATTGGGTTTTGTGTCTACTGTTTTTTTTATATACTTGTAATCATTTTTGAAGTCGGGTCAAATCGGGTTCAGTTACAAGGTAAATTTCGGGTCATCGGATCTGTTTTGAACACTTTACCCCGGACCATCAAAGAATATGGACGAATCGTTTTGTCATTGTTTGCGTTCATACTCCCATTCTTTCTTAGGCTTTGAGAAATGTAATCAAATTGCTTAAACAAGACCCAAATTGCCATTAAGTATGTGAATGGCTAATTTTTTCGGCAGTTTTCCTTCATTTAATCAGCCATGGTTATGAAAAGTTTGCCCGAGAGCAATTTTTAAATTGGCTTCAAATCTAAATGCCTTTCACCATTTTAAAGCTCTTTTTCTAATGTTTTACTGGCGCCACTTTAGTCTTTTATACCTGATAAAAAGCTTTCTGTTGCGCTGGAATGTAATTTAGTTGATGATTCCTTCCTTAGAGTCATATAATTTGTTAATCTCCTCGCCGATAGCAAATTGAAAATAAATTATAGTCGGGTTTGGGTTATGTTTGGCCTTGGCTCAACACACTTTTCGCTTCCCCTCGTTCCTTCCTAGACGGGCATCAATATCAAGCTTTTAGATCTAACCGTTTGTTGCAATTCTGTCTTCCATTTCCCTCCATCTCTCACATAACACGCCTGCTTGCTCATTCGAGTTTGCGTTCCACTCCATTGTTGTAGGTACAAGCACATGGATCAGATGCCGTGGTCGATGAAGAAAATTGCGTCTTCTTTCTCCCACACCGCCCAAGGGGTGAAATTACTGGACTACCGCTCTTTCTCTTCATGAAAGGCACAGGTAACCCATCTTTTTCCCCAATATTTACAAACTTCATACTATTTCCCCCAACAAAAGTCCCTTATACACACATTGTTCAACTCAGGTTGGTGTGGTGCTGGAGCTGATCATTACGAGCCTTTGATCGCCCACCCATCTTCTGTCGTCCCTCAAGAGAAAGTCGGTTTTGTTCTGTGAGATTTTTAGACAATACAGTTTTGAGGTAGAGGTTGGACGTTATGATGAGCAGCAGCGAGACTATCAATTTTTCCTCCCAGATAGCAGTAGATGTTTAGTTGGTACCCAATTCTTTTGGTAGGCTGTAGAGTGAGATTTTCTATTTCTTATTCCAGGGATAGTTTCCTATCCTATTCTTTTTGCATTCAAGACATGAAGATCCAGTCTTTTTCGAGGTTGATTTTGAATTGTGTTGAATTCTCTACACAAGCAGCAATCCCCAACCACCTCCTCCCCCCCCCCCCCCCAATCATGGAGAATGTAATTGTTCTATTTGAGTTCTTTATAGTTCCATTAATTTGTATTGTTTAATTTTTTGCCCCATTTGAGGTAGAACTCTTGTATTGATTATATATACACAATCCTTGTGTAAAAATGGTGCTTAAACTCTGTGATTGGCATGGAATATCTCCAAGACATTGAAATTTTTTTGTGATTCAGGGTAGGCTAGAGATCACTGCTGACATGAGGTACTCTTATCATAGGCGATGAGATTTTGACCCTCTATTGACTGTCACCACTGATAAGGATGAATGATAAAGCTTTCCACCGCTCGGTTAACCCATCAAAAATTGTAAAATTTTGGACAATCTTAAGATCTCATGTTAGTCTCACTTTGATGTTGAATTGACTTTCTTTTTCATCTTTGTGGGTCTGACTTGGTCTATTTACATGAAGATTAATTTTCTGATCCCCTTGATTAATTGTCATTTAGAGGGTACTATTTTTAAGTTATTTGTTTAATTTTAGTTATACTCATTCTGAATCTAAATGATGTTTAATTTGTCACTTTTGGCTGTTTTATTTATTTTCTCCTAATTAATAATTTTATTTTTGTATTAAATTTTAAACATAATCTCTTTTATCATCATTCTAATTCTAATATTTTATTCATATTTATATTCATCATATATTTTTCACTAACTTTATTTTAATATTTTTATACTGCTATATAACTCACATGTTTTAGTAACTTAAACCTTTTTGGTAATAGTTTTATTTTTATATTTTTTTCTATTAAATTAATTTTAAAATATATTATATGCTTATGGTTTTCATTTCTTTCCAATAACCTTATTCACTAATAAAATAATATATTATCACTTAAAAGATTTAACTTTTTTTAATTTTCGTAAATATTTTTGTTTTCGGTCTAAGGTCCAATATTAATTGAGCCTTATATATGGTCAAAAAAAGTCTTAAGACTTTGTCAGGCCCAAGCCAATCATAGTCAATGAAATATTCAAGCCCAATTTCGAGTTACGTATTGATCTGTTTCATCAATTGTTAGTTCGAAAAGCCAATCCGGTCAATTTCAATATCATTAAAGAGCCAACAACTACAAATGCTTTCCAATTCATCTCCATCTGACTTAAGCATTGGAGGGGCTTTTTTGGGTGCCGGCCCCGGGTTAGTAACCTTTATTTATTTTGTAGGTTCATTCAAAAATCTTTAACCTCCTTCGAACATCTTCAACCACCTTCAACCATTTTTAAATACATTCGACATTGTAGAATTATAATTGGATTGGGTTGCTCTATACTACGACACGAGGATGTTTCTACTGGGACTTAAAACATAAATTATCCTTACCCTATTAAATACAAATTGTAATTAAGTTTCTAGTGCAGTGCATTAATTTATAGTAGTAGTATAGATATATAAAAATATAATTTTAAAAAAATAATGTAAGTATAAATCATCGTTATCAAGTTTATTGAATACATGAATTTTATAAAACAAAAAATAATTGTTGATATTTTTTTTATAAATATTTACCAAATACATGATTTTTTATCATTTATTTGAACCTATCAAATTCCAAACAATTAAGTTAGATAAAATAGTTATAATAAACCATATAAATATTTTACCGAATTTAGTTTAATTTTGAAACAAAAAAAATCAAATTTTAAATTAGATAAATATTTTCGTAGAATCAACTTTCATCTATTAGAATAATTTTATTTATCAAGTCTTTAAAAAATGATATTTATTATTTTACAAGAAAATTTTTGTGTTTTTGTATTGTCTCTTCTAATTTATGAGTTTTTTGGTGCACTGGAAATTGGCATGCGGTCTTTCATCATGCCCACGCAAGTTCAAATAATTGGTAGGTCTACTTAACTAACTTGAGTGTATTTATGGTTTATTTTTATAAATCATTTATAAACTGATAATCATGGTTTTTAAATGTTTTTTTTAATAAAAATTACTAATCATATAATTGATTAATTATTATACAATTTCTAAATCAAAATCAACAATAAGTTACCCTCTTCGCTATCTAATGGTCCTTCCATTTAGAATATTTCACTTTAAATGAAAAATTTTAACAAGGATTTTTGCGACATATCATAGAAGATTAAATATATCTATATGATATCACATTAGATTTGTCTTAAAGTGTATACTTTTTAATTATAAACTTTTCTATATTTTGTAAGAATTGTATTTAATAATATTAAATTTTGAAATTAGCTTAAAAATCTGTACATAATGTAAATATGAAGAACAAAAAAGATTAGAAAGAGTAATTTAATTTGAAAAATGTGAGCTAATAAGACCTTATCCTATCCAATTTTTATGATCGATAAGACTTTTCATACTCATATTCACTCACTATCCACTAAATTCAAACCCATACTTGTCCCAACTGAATCAGATGTAATGCGAAAGTTGTATAGCATGTAACAATAACTTTTACTCGTCATAAAGGTTGTTATTCAACATTAAAATGAACAAAAATATATAGAAATTAAAATATAAATTAAAATTAGTTCTATTTAATAGTGAGAACATTTCTAACGTCATGCTTTCTTGGTCTCTATAAATTTGTTCTTAAAGTGACATTTTCATTCACACAAACTGTCATTAGCAAATTTATATTGATTAAGGGAGTATTTCTATTTACTTTAAATTACACAAATTATGCCAAGAAGAGAAAAATAATATAAGTTTTAATTACCAACTTCTAAATTCTAACCTAACCCAATTTTTTAAAATTAAATCCTATTATTAAATAGATTTAAAATGACATTTTTATCGCAATTATAACATATCACATTATTTTCAATAGTAAAGTTATATTAACCGAAAACAACAAAGTTTTTTTTAACCTTAAATCACTCAAATTTTAAGGAGTACTTCATAAAGGAAGAGAAAAAAACACATATTCTTGTGAGAGACGGTCTCTTTGAGAGATCATCTCTAATTGGGTCGACTTATAAGAAAAATGTAGAATAACAGTGAGCATTAAACTTTAATAAACTGAACTTGAAAAACGCCTCTAAAAAATACAATCTCTTTAAAAAACGATATCTTAAAACAGGCGCTGAAAAAGAAAAGATTCATCATTCATGGGTTAAAAACTCAAACTTAATTCAACTTAACTAAAACATAAACCCCCTAAACCTAATTTGAAATCGAAACCTAACATATAGGATCCAATTCCAAGAGAAGTAGAAAAGACTTAATTGGCATCTTTTACCTCAATTCCGCACATACGTTGCATCTTCCACTAGGCAGCTCTTGGAGGATCTCAAAGGGTCTCATACTCTTAACCCCTCGATGATTCCCAAGTTGCCATTAACCCTTTCATAACTTTCAATTGTTAATTTGCCTTAAACTATAAATTAAGCCTCCAAATCTAATTATTGTTCCTCCCCATTTGCAGTTTGATTTCATTTTGTCTTGTTTATATAGGACCCAACAAACATATAGTATTAAACAGCACCAGTATTGTATTGTAAAGAACAATGGCAACTTTTTCTTCACCTCATTATGCTTCTTCCTTTTACTCTTCATCATATTCATCTTCTTCATCATCTAAATCTCGAAATGGGAATCTTGAATTGGTCCAATTTTCTTTGAATTCAAAAAAATCTACCCAGAAAATAGCAGTATCTAAACAACAATCTAGAAGAAACCCAAATTCTAATGTTGTTCTTATGCAAGATGGTCAGTTTTATTTCTTTACCCACCTGTCTAATTCATTGATTTCTTAATAAATCAATTGTTGAATTGTTTTTTGTTGGATGAAATTAATTAAGGTGGACAATTTATACAGCCGTTAGATTTCTTTTTTGGTATTTTAGAAAGAAAATTTCTTTGATTTTTGATTATTTATGCAATATCTGAATTGGGAAATTTGGGTTTTTTTAGGTGTAGTTGCCACAAAAGGAACTCCTGTTGAAAATGAGATTAAATCATTGAAGACATTGAAAGATGGAATATTATCAGTCACATCTTCTCAGGAAAACAATGATTTGTCTGGGTTTGATTTAAGGAAGGATGAGTCAACTGTCAGCATCACAGTTGTTGGGGCTTCAGGGGACCTGGCAAAGAAGAAGATATTTCCTGCACTTTTTGCTCTTTATTATGAAGATTGCTTGCCTAAGGTTTCATCATAAAGTTGCTTTTTATAGTTTTTTTTTTTCAATTGAAAGTAATTTTTGATTGTCGCTAATAAGGTTAAGGTTGGCTATATCCGACCGTAAAAGGTGGGAGCCACTTCATGACATTGGGATAATGAATGTCGAAAGTTGTTGTTCTTAGTTTCCAAGGATACAAACTTGTGATGCTTTTTGACTCTTTTTGATTGATGTAATGTAATTTTTTGAGTCCCTTTTCTTTGTGTCATGTAGCACTTCACTATATATGGTTATGCTAGGAGTAAGATGACTGATGATGAACTCAGAACCATGGTTAGCAAGACACTTACATGCCGAATTGACAAGAGGTATTATGTTATTCATGAATTTGTTTCATAGCATGATACTTAAGGAGTAAGGGCTCGTTTGCTCGTCTTTACCCGCACACTGTGATATGATGAACAAATTATATGTTTTCAGGGAAAACTGTGATGAAAAGATGGATGAGTTTCTTAAGAGGTGTTTTTACCAGTCCGGTCAGTATGATTCTAGGGAAAACTTTGCGGAGCTAGACAAGAAGCTCAGGCAACATGAGGTATCACATTTCATATTATGCTTAATTGTATGACCTTGGCATTTGTTTGCTTATACTATTAGGTGGTTGAAACTTAATTTTCTTTCTTAATGGAAGATTTAGTTGATGAATCATGGGCATTATAACATATCAGAAAATTTTGCCAACAACAACTACATGAAAATATGCTTGTTCTGTCTGAATAAGATGTTTGATGATGTAATGTAATGGTTTTATCTGGATTCTATATTTTTTATAATTCAATATGGTTGAGTTCAATGTAACTTAATTCGCCTTTTAAATACGAGATTCTCAAATTTGCCCAAGACTGGCCCAAAACCTACCATAATTGGCTTATTTCGATTCGCAAGGAGATTAGCGAATCATGTGACACTGGTTGAGCTGATTACTTGGTTCTTACCCTATAACATTGATAAAGGGTCTGTACTCAGGTGCAAAGAACAGCCGAAAACTAGTGGCACTGGTAGTATCTGAATGTTTTCTTTTTCTGCTGTTGATTTCTTTTGAGTTTCTTAATTGTGAAAGTGTTACCCATGTAGTGGGCCTTAACGTAGTGATAACTGGTAAAGTTATGAAATGATGATTTTGAAATTGGTACTGATTTTGTTCATGTACAAGCATGGCTTACAATGTTCCGTTTGCTGTCTTGAGAGTTTTGAACTAATGAAATTTTCAAGAGCAGCATTTCGTACTTGATTGCAAGAAGCTTAGTTTGTTCTATGTTGCAGCCTTGAGGGGTACCATAAATGATTAAATGTGATAGTACTGTCAACCGTGTCTTCACTATCATCAGTGTATCAGATATATTGTATAAGTTTGGCCTTTAATTTGATCATATGACTTCCTTTTGTAGGCTGGGAGGGTTGCTAATCGCCTATTCTATTTGTCGATCCCACCAAACATTTTCATAGATGCAGTGAAGTGTGCTAGTTTGTCAGCATCCTCAACAAACGGGTGGACTCGGGTAATTGTAGAGAAACCATTTGGTAGGGACTCGGAATCCTCAGCTGCTTTGACTAAAGGACTGAAGCAGTACTTGAAGGAGGATCAGATTTTTAGGTAAATCTCCGAGACCGACTTTCTGTGACATGGTTACTTTGAAATACATGCAACTAACATAATTCTCTCGCTACATGCAGGATAGATCACTATCTTGGAAAGGAACTCGTGGAAAACTTATCCGTTCTTCGCTTCTCCAATCTCATCTTTGAACCCTTGTGGTCAAGACAGTACATAAGAAATGTACAGCTAATATTTTCCGAGGATTTTGGCACTGAAGGACGTGGCGGGTAATTATCTGTGATTCAGTGAGTTGTATTTGTGAAATTGCATTTGTATCACAAGCTTACCTTTCTAGCATTATCGGTGAATTCAGGTACTTCGATCATTATGGGATAATTAGAGATATAATGCAGAATCATTTGCTGCAAATATTGGCTCTCTTTGCCATGGAAACTCCTGTTAGCTTGGACGCAGAAGATATCAGAAATGAAAAGGTTTGTGAAACCCGTTAGCTGTGTTGACCTATCATATTTGTTCATCTCTGATGGGTTTTTATCAATCGACATTTTTCAGGTGAAAGTTCTTCGGTCAATGAGGCCACTGAAACTTGATGATGTGGTAATAGGACAATACAAGAGCCACACTAGAGGAGGTGTTACATACCCGGGTTACACCGAAGATAAGACCGTACCAAAAGACAGCTTAACGCCGACATTTGCTGCAGCTGCCCTATTTATAGATAATGCTAGATGGGATGGTGTGCCGTTCTTGATGAAGGCTGGGAAAGCACTGCATGATAGGAGGTACTAAGTCAAAAATTGATATCATTTCGCTCTAGTGCAGCTCACTGGTTCCCAGGTATCTCATTTGTGTTAATATATGTAATGCCGATACTCATGCTTTCTTCAATCAGGGCGGAGATAAGAGTTCAATTTAGGCATGTTCCTGGAAATTTGTATGACAGAAATTTCGGGGCAAATCTTGATCAGTCGACAAATGAGCTTGTCATCCGAGTGCAGCCTGATGAAGCTATTTATTTAAAGATTAATAACAAAGTTCCTGGTTTGGGAATGAGATTAGACCGCAGCACGCTCAATCTTCATTATGCGGCAAGGTATGTTAAAAACTATTAATATGTAGTCCATTTAAGTCCTTAAAATGGTAAAGCATACGTTATGTGTTTGTTTGCAAGGTTATTGTGCTTTTAAGTTTAATTTTTGAAACAGAAACTATTTAGTTGCATTAAAAACATCTGCATTAGACTTGAAGGCTCAGAATAAGCCCTTGATGTCATGAAGCAGCTGATAATACTTATGACCAGACCCATCAAAAAGGTTATGTATGCGGGTTTCATGTAGGGTCATTTTCGGTCGGCTCAATCTCGTGATAGACCAGTTCTGGGTTGGTTTATGCCGGTTTTCTGGTCAATATCTTGGGTCAAGGGTTTTAAATATCTTTTCTTATCATTAAAACTAAATTCTTCCAAATATATGTTAAATTTTTTTAAAAATTTCTCATAAAACTAATACTGATTTTAAAGCTACAACTTAGAAATAATGATGTAGCTTAGAAAAAAATTGACAAAATTAAGAAAACTAGTTGGATTATGGTTTTGTTTGACCCAAATTTTCCCGGTATTTTCTGTTTAAGTTATGGGTCAAAATTGAAGAGTCATGACCAACTACTTTTCGGTCGGTTTAGGGTCTATTTTGAGTTGGGTTAAAATTTGACAAGTATACTTGTGACTAATCTTCCTGTCTGAACTGTGCAGGTATGCAAAGGAGATTCCAGATGCATATGAGAGGCTTCTACTTGATGCAATAGAAGGAGAAAGGAGGCTGTTTATCCGCAGTGATGAACTCGATGCTGCTTGGGCACTCTTCACACCGCTTCTAAAAGAGCTAGAACAGAAGAAGGTGAATCCAGAATATTATCCTTACGGAAGTAGAGGTCCTGTAGGGGCACACTATCTCGCTGCCAGACATAACGTCCGATGGGGTGATCTTGGCTTAGAGAAGTGAGTCCGATCCTTTGGGGATGTCGGGAAAATACATCACTGTTTATTCAATAACGCATCAAGGAAATCATTTGTTAGACTAAATAGGATATATAATTGAAGCACAGATGCTTCAGTGAAACGGAGCTCCAATCAACCTTTGATTATTCCTCCATTTAGTCCATATTGGGTGATCGATTGTGGACGACTTGCCCGATTCTTTGTTGTACAAAGCATTTGGGATTCTGGGTTTCCCTTGAAGCACACACTATTCTCTCCGAGGGATTACTTCTGCGGGATTGTGTGAGGTCGTTTCACACTGTTATTTATCGTATGTGCAAAATCTTTAGATGTACGAAGACTTGTTTGCTAACAATTTAATGAAAAGAATGATCTTGCGTTGCTTTCAATTTCTTGATCCTGTCTGAGACCATCCTTATTCTTTGTTTTCCTCTTGTTTTTGGACATTGCTTCTTTTATGTTGTGTTCGGATTGGAGGAAGGAGTGAAAAAGGAGGCGAGAAAAATAGAGTGATGAAGTTTCCTTTATTTCTTTTTCTTCCCCTTTTATATATATTCTTTCCTTTCATTTTACTTGTCACATTTGACTTTTTACACGATATAGTATTTTATTTTGATCATTTATATATTGAGGTATGCACATCTAAAAATTATAGAAAATTAATACTATGAACGTTTGTGACTAGACGATTCAAACAAGATTCTATTATACTATATTTTTTCTTATAATTAGCCGTAATATATAAAATAAGCTTAAACGATATATAGTATTAATAATCATAATGTAACAGATACTTTAGAATGGAGAAAGTATATATCATTATTTTGTTGATTAAAGACAGGTAATTTCATGATTCATAAGGTAATTCTATTACCTTATTTACAAAATCAACATGATTCATTAATTTTCAAGTTAATTATCTCTTTTACTAAGTCACAAGTCACAACAAAACAATCCTTAAAAATGAATTCTATTTTCTGTATTATCACATGCCCAGGGGCGGATCTAGGTATGGGCATTGTATACGGGTGTGCCCCGGGAACAATTTATTTACAAAAAGAGACATTTTTACCTTTCGCCATGAATATTAAGTTAAAGTTGCTTGATAAATGAGGAAGAAGGTGATTAAAAGCTTTTCAAGAAGCTTTACCTTTTTTTCTTTTAACTTTTTAATTACTTTTTAGAAGTACTTTTTTAGCATTATTTTCAGAAACTTGTACTATCATTGACACATACTCTTCTTACCACAATACTACTTTATGTCAATTTTTGGTACTTTTTACTATTCTTTGTTTCTTTCTTTATTAGATTAAGGTTTTGTTTGAGTTTTAATGAAACATTTTTTTTGTTTATCTTGATATTGAGCATTATGAAAAAATTTTAATTTTTTAAAATTATTTTGCAATATCTCATTACTCGTATCCAATAATAAGACAATATTCACGTATCCTAGAATTGTAAATTTTCGTACTGGATCTTAGAATCCACACCCGTATTCGATACCCACACCTGAGTCCAGATAATATAGCATCCACCAGTCGCCAATCACCGCCGCTCCCACCGGAGACCTGCTATCTCCTGTTATGCAGTCGTTGCCCGTAACATACGTTATCATTTACTGTTATATATTTTTTTCCTAAGTTTAATAAATTATCTATGTTTTATCATTAATCTAAAAGGATAATTATTTTATAAGGATATATAATGCAAGATGCTAGTAATAAGGAAACCGAAACATAAAAGACAACCTTATATTATCATCCCTAATCCTCCATGAGGTCTTAGAGTATAGAGGTCAAGAATTCTCAATTTGTGCATTAGTGAGTCTTCTAGCGTAATAATGAATGTAATCTAGGTTATTTTCTTTTGGAAATTTGCATAAATAAAAATGGAAAATTTAGTTGTTAATTTCACAAACGAAACTCTTCTGGCACTTCATTCATTTAATAGAGCCCCCTAAAACTCTAATCTCTGAATCCGCCACTGCATATGCCCATGCCCCATAAGCTCCAAAACTGATGTCAACTTATTGTTACTTAAATATGTCCTTTGTGATTAAATCACTAGAAGTTTGTTACATAAAATGGTTAGAGATGTTGCATTTTATGGTAATTAAAATTACAAAACTTTATAATAAATGTCATAATTAGGCGTAATAATTCGTCGCAAACTTTCACTCTATTAACATATATATGCAGAATATCCGTAAGCTCAGACCCACAAACTCATAAATAACAAGCGCAGTGTCAATCCAAATTTCAAAACATACCACAAAGCAAAAATAAAATGGTTTGAATTTTGAACACAATTGCCTCCTTTGACAAATACACAAACTCCCAAGTTTACCCCCCTACAACCCTCCTAAATTCATGCCAACTTTCCTAAATCACCGTGAACTGACAAACCCTAATTTAGACATCAAAGAACCCCAAATTCTAATTCCTAAATCCCATCAAATTGTTCCTACTAATCTTGATGATAACAATTCCATTATCATGAAGCAAAACCCACCAAAAAGAACATCAAACAAAGATAGGCACAAGAAAGTTGATGGAAGGGGAAGAAGAATTAGAATGCCAGCTCTTTGTGCTTCTAGAATCTTCCAATTAACAAAAGAATTAGGCCATAAATCAGATGGTGAAACAATTCAATGGCTTTTACAAAAATCAGAACAAGCAATAATCTACTACTGGAACTGGAACTATACCAGCTTCTCTTTTAGCTTCTTCGGGATCCTCTGTTTCACAAAAACCCTCTGTTTCTTCTGGAATTTCTGGAAGTTTAAGTTTGATTAATAGAGATTTGGGAAGAACCCATTTTCAACAGGGTCTTGGGCATATGGGTCTAGCTTGGTTCATGATCCCGGGTTTTCGAGCTCGAGTTTGTTGAGACAAAATGTGGAATATAAGCTTAAAAATGAGGTTCAGGCAATGGGAATGTCAAATTTGAATGTGGGATTGTTGAATTATGGATAACAACACGAAGGAAGGGATAGTTTAGAGCTTGGTTTATCACAAGATAACGTTGATTTTGGTATCATAAATTATGGAACAATTAATTAAATACAAAGAGGTGGTCTATTCGAGACACATTAAATATATGAGTTAAATAATTTAATTAATATAAATTAAAGAGAAAATAAAAATATAATTTTTTTATTTTGAGGTTATCGAGACAATTTCTCACCATAATAGTTAATTAAATGTATCAACAATTCAACAAATTAGGCATGGGAGAGAAGAGGTTGATTTTAGCAGTGATCAACACCAAAAACTTGAAGATGGTGGTTTTTATAGTTCAACATAAATTGGGTTGTGTTTTTATTGCAAAGTTTGAAACTTTTTTAATTAGCTTGCAAAAAAATTGATTGGATTGAGACTCATTAAGTTTATTACTCCCTTTATTTTTTTTATATTAGTATTTATTATTATTATTATTATCAAACATTAAATAGCTCTTAAATGTTTGATGTATATTTTGAGGAGATTTATGAGTCGAAGTATTAAGCGTTTCCAATTTAAAGAGACTTACTATACTATGAGTCAAGTGTAAGCAACTTAAAAAAGATGGAGAAAGATTGATATAGTTTAATGGTTCTTCATTTTGTAATTTGAAGTTCCGATTAATGCGGTAGAAGTCTAAAGTTACAATTGAATACAATACAAATCATTAAAATTCATTTTTATTGAAGCGTCTCTATGGGGTGATAAAACTTGTGGTGATAATCATTTATCACTTTGTAAATATAGGTTACACACTAGAAAATGGTGACAAATTACGGTGAAAAAAGGAGAAAGAATGAAAGGCGATAACATTTTTACCTCTTGAACAACATAGAAAGAAGTTCTGAAACACAATCATGACCCAGCTTATTCAAAGGGCTTCCTAAACGCATAGTACGTACGTTTTGGGCCAGGTAGAAACGCAGAGTTTGAATGAGTTGAGGCTTGGCAGGAAATTACTGAAGGAGTGGATTTGAAAATAAATGAAAAAGGTGACTACATTATAAAATGGTTGAAGACAAATAAAATTAAATTTATGTTTTCTCATTATTTTTGACCTAATTGATAAAATTTGTTCTAATAGGAGCCAATTAGAATACACAAATTCTCATTTAATATTGTCTTATCGTGATACAGTTCTAAATTTGATTAATATAGCCTAATAAAATCAGTTAACACATCCATTTTAATACTTAAAACTCACTTTTAGTTGTTTAATGTTAAATACATTATTTTTATGTGAAAATTCACACTACGAACATAAAAACTCACATTAATTGTCACTTTAAATGTGAAAAGTACTCATTTTAGTTTAAAATCCAAAGTAAATATTTTGACTATTAAAGTGAAAAATCTAACAACCACAGTTGATCGTGTCAGTATCACTAAAAATGAGATGTCTCACCGTGAGATAGTCTCATATAGGAGTTGCTCCTTAAAATATACTTGTTGGGCCTAGTCTACATGGATTCGATGTGTATCGGAAATGGTAAGCCCAATATTCTCCTATAAAATGGATTTGGGAAGTAGAGATAAGAGTTCATTAACATGTGACATGTACTGTCTAGAGTCTTGTTCCTTTTCCGTCCTCACTTTGCAACACTATTATTAATACTACTATATGGTTCACAGAATAAGTGAATGTAATAAAAATAACAATAAATTGTGGATAAGATAATCAGATAAAAATGCTTTTACCATTTCATTTAAACTATTGTAGAACAAGAGAAACGACTCCAAAAAAATATATTAGGATATTATACATCTTTAGCGTTGTTATCAAATTATCAAGATGGCAAAACGACTCTGCATGACAGAAATGTCAAAATCTCTAATTTTTTGAAAAATAAAATAATTGATTAATAATTACGATCACAAAAATATATAGTAGAGAATATAATACTAGTAGAATTTTATATAATGAAGGTTCAAATTGATAAGATTCTAATTTTTTTGTGAGTTCAATGAGAATAAATGGTGATTTTAGAGAAAAAAGATTTTTCTTCCACCATTGTGACATAAAATTGATTCTCACAACAAGCAAGAACAAGTTCAATATCCCTTCTTTGCTCGTAAAATTTCTTTGGCCTTACCCAACATAGAATAAAAGAGCTTAATGAGCTTTCAATTATAACTTCTTAGTCTGATAGTTTTAGTAAATTATAGGAGTACTATTTTTATTCTAATGAATTTTGCCTTATATTATATTTTAGTTTATTTCAATGAATTTATTTTATTTTTATCACTGAACAAATGAATATAACCATTTTAATTTTACTCTGTATTTTCGCTTACTTTTAAATGCCTTTAATTCTACTTTAACTCCCAATACTTAACTCTTTAATCTTTGTGTCATATGGCAAACTAAACGCCCAATAACTCTCAATTCTTAATCATCAGTACGGTATAAAATTAAATCATTCGATCTCCTGAGAGACTGTGTCTTTGAAAGACGTCTTACAGGCCCATCCCATTAAAGCTTAATATTCACTTACTGTATCCTTAACGCCTACTTACATTATTTTTAATGCCTACTTACAATATACTTAATGTCCACCGAAAAAGTACTTGAAATGCATACTTACAAATTGCCTACCGAGAAACTTAGCCTACTAGCCTACTTACCATATCCTTAATACCTACTTACAATATTTTTAATGTTTACTTACAATATAGTTAATGCCTATCAAGTAAGTACTTAAATACTTACAATATTCTTAATGCCTATTGAAAAATTTACTCTATATTTTTCTTTTTAGACCAACCTAATTTGAGATGGTCTCTCGAAGAGACCTTGTCTCGTAAAAATTTGTGAAGTTAAATTATGTTATAGTCATTTAGCACAATTCAAATGCTAGTACTTTTTATTTTTTATTTTTCTATTAATTACTAATCATTTATCAAACAGAGTGGTCAATATCATGTTAATTACATGCTAATTATTAATTAACAATGATTTTCTAACTTCCCCTTTTTGGTGGAGCTAGATCTTCTAGCCAAATGATGATGCTTTGCCTTCTAAATTTGTGTGCCCTTTCTTTATTTACGTGTTCCTATATATTAGATTTTGAAAGCAAGAATCAGACAAGCTTATAGAATTATTACAATTTAATACAATTATGAAGGTTACGAACACTATTTTACACAATAATTTATCTGATGTGATTATATCAATGATAATGTACAGACACGATAAAGTTGGTACAACTACTGATCAAGAAAGGTCATTATCTACATATTAATTTTTCTCCAAAATGGGACACTTATATAAAGGGAAATGAAATGTATATGTAAAATATTAGTCATCGGTATTTATGACAGAAAATTATATGGGAAGACTAATTTAATATTAATCTGGAGAAACTAATAAATTTAGAGGGTAATCTGGCAACATTTATCTAGGAGGATTGAAGGAGCATTAATCGTATATCAGTAATATTAGTGCATGGGAAGGTCACGTGCGGTTGGAAGACACTTGTCAATTATAAAAAATCATTATAAACTAGTGGGTCATGTGTTAATAGGAGAAGCAAAAAACGCCATGAAAAATAAAAGAAAAATCACCAAAGTAAAGAGGAACTTGACACGTCCAAAACAATTACAATGGCATGCAAGAGAATTTTGGAGATTGTTGAAATAACAGAGGAATGTTCTACATACACAAATATAGACTATAAATACACATCAAGGAACTCATAAATGAGGTAATTAATTTTTAACTAACAACTACTACTAAGAGAGAAACAAAGAACTCTAAGTAATTTATTGCGAAGGAGTTATTATATCTGATCTTCAATGACTCACATTGATTTTCAGAGAAGCATTATAATTGCACGATCATAAATCTAAGAGGGTAACTAGTATTGACATAAATAATCCACAAAAGTACATTGCCAGATATTAATCATAAAAGACATGTCAAAATAAGTCCTAAGTAGTAATCTACCTTGTAGCCACAGTGCTCCTGAAAGGACCTATTAGGCAATATGTCTCAGACTGTTACTGACTTGGGCGTCGGAGTGGGTCCCCGGAAAAACATTTTGGGTCCTGCTAACCCCTTGTTGCATTTTACAAAAACAACTATCTTTTCAAATAATCTTACTGCATAGCTTGGCAAGATAGCAAATGCAGACTTTCACCATCACTTAATTTCTGATTAATTACAAATCAGGAGATTAAGTTCTTAATTAATTATCCTACAAAAGCATACTGAGGAAACAACCAAGTACTCTACGTACGTGATTCACATGGATTTAACTACAAGTGCTTTCACTAAGACACTAGTACACCACCAAAAGCCTAGTGTACATATATATTTTTTTTATAAGGTAAACCGAAGGAAAAAGAGAAATAAGGAATAAAAATATTAAAAATTAAATTTAAATTCTTAAAAAGGTAGTTGTATTGTTCTAACTGAAATAAGATTCAATTTTTTTTATACTATTGTCAATTGCATTTATCGTAATGGCTGTTTTTTTGTATGTATATATGAAAAAGAGAACGCAACCATCATCGAAAGACTAGTATATAAAATGTACGCATTGAGATAGAAATCAAGCGGTGACAGATAGTTGTGCACGTAGGCGGGCCACGTATAGTGTGATACTCCAGGTTGAGCTTCAAAAGGTATTAATAGAATACATATATCAATAAGATACCACTATGAAAAAATGACAACTTATCGACTAAAACCCACCGACTAATCTCAAACAGTCGGAAATTTCCGACTGACAAGCATTAGTCGGAATTTTCGACTAAATTATTACTGAATTAGTTTTTGGTCGGAATTTTGAATTAGAAAAAAAAATAAATTTACCATTAATTATTTTCCGACTGAATTTTAGTCGGTAAAACTTTCGATCATTTTCCGACCAAAAGTCAGTCGGTAACCAAAATATTCATTTTCAACATTAATGTGATAATTAATGTAAGTTCAATTGTGGGCAAATTATGGGCATGAATTATTTAAAAGCAAAATAAGCAAAACGTACTACTGAATGAAGGGAAACCAAATTTGTGTTGCAAATAATTAACAGTGAATACTTATGAATTAATTAATAAGTATATAATTTTAAAAAATTCTTGAATATTGAATTGTGAAATCATATCGTAAAATCGATTGATTCTACCAAATAGACCGATATAATATTAATATAATTATACTAATACGACTAAAATTATGCTAATACACTACAAAAAAAGACATTTCCGACCAACCAAAACAGTTGGAAATCAGTCGGTATAGAGCTATACCGACTGATTTCCGACTATTTTGGGATAGTCGATTTAGAATGGTCGGAATTTTTCATTTTAGTAGGAAAACAGTGGGAATATTAGTCAGAAATTCCGACTATTGTTTGTTGGAAGTGAGTAGGAATTTTCGACTAATTTCCTACTATTTTTTAGTAGAAAAACACTATTTCAAAATTTAAATTTTCCAACCAATTTGACAATTTCTGACTACCTAGTTGGTCGGAAAGAAAAAAAATTAAATGGAAGTGCCACGTTATGCCTGCTTGGTGCCCACGCCATGCCCACATGGCACCCACTTCATGTCCGATTCAAGAGCACGTGGATACTTGCACAGCTTCAGGATACAAAGAATGAGTTTTTTAATTTTTTTTTATTAAACTCTCCGATTGTTTTGTGGTCTGTAAATAGTTGGAATTCCGACTGATTTGCTACCACCATTGTAAGTCGGAATTCCGACGAAATTTACGACTATATCATGTTAGTCGGAATTCCGACTAATATACCGACTATTTGCATTTTCCGATCATTTTGAGCCGACTGGATCAAGACAGTTGGAATTTAGTCGGTATAGCCTTATACCGACTAAATTCCGATTGTTTTGGGCAGTCGGAAAGTTGCTTCTTTTTGTAGTGTGCATTTTCTTTTCAAATGAGTATAACTTAGCAGTTAAAGCGTAATTTTGCAAATAAACTTCCAAAATTGTTGATATCCCAAGTCAACAAATCTTTAAATTATTCATGTGTTTGGACTAATTTTGCAAAAAAAAAATAAAAGAAATAAACTATTTAGATATTGAATCTATTACACTAATATATGCATATGTTGTGTATAATCAAGACATTCATACAGGCTATAATAGTAATAGTATTAGCACATTAGATTTTTGTTGGAGTGTAAGAAAGATAGAATACGATATAATAATTTTGGTTTGATCATGAATCAAACTTCAGTACATGTACTAATTAATTTAGTTTTTATTGACTGATGTAATTATAATTAATTTATTGAAATGAAACATGATTATACTTTTTTTCGTTTATATGTTTGTTATATTTGTAACACTTGTAAAATTTAAATATTAAGCTGACAAATTTAAAAAACATAAGGTAAAATTCTCCTGAACAATACGATTTATCGTCAATTTATTGTGATAATTCATACTATTGATTATTTTTAAATAATCCGAATACCATAACTACCTACCACCAAAGAGGAGTTGGAATAGACCAACAAAGAAGCATAAGAAGGAAGAACAAATAACCGTAATGCTAGTGGATACCTACAATAGTCTGTTAAAATGTGACAAGAGTTGTTGTCAGCAAAAAATATACACAGGTTAGATTATTTAAAAATAATAATAATTAAGATTATTCACGACAAACAAACAATAAATCAGATTATTCACGACAACTATTCCAAAACAAAAAAGAAAGAGTGTGAAACAAAAAAATCTAAAAAGCAAATGCTGACTGTAGAGTGAAGGCATTAGTAAAAGAGAATCAAGGTTTTGATAGTGAGAATCCAGCTTGATTTGGAAAGAGAATAAATGAGAGTGGTGAGGGTTTGATAAAAGACAAATGGGAAGTCCCCACTGCCCATAAATTATTACTATCTTCTATTTAATTTATTAGTCTCATTTAATTTTCATAGCAAAATAATATTTTAATTTTTAATATTTTTAATTGTTTTTAATTCAAAATTATAAAAAAAGTTAATATTAATAATCCTTGTATTGAGACGAATTAAATAAGACCCCACTTGACTATGTTTTAATTTATAATTAAAAATTAAATATAAATTTAGAGTAATAAGTGAACAGTAACAAATGATAATGGAACTAATGGGTAGAATGGGAGGAAATATAAATTATAATTCATAAATGATAAATATAAAAAATAGCAATAGTAAAGCTTGATGGAGATCCTGGTAGATTTCTTCCATAATATTTATGGGGAATAGAATAGGGGAGACAATACAAAATAACAATAGTGTTAGTGGACAAAGACTTTTTATTTCCAACTCCTTTTGTTAAATTTTTGGAACTTTGCTTATGAATTTGATAACCAACAAGTAGTAAAGATTTCTCATTTGAAAGCCCTAAATAGAGGTGTAAAAAAAATTGGTATAAGTCTTGTATAGATATGGTTCACTTTATATCAGTGTACACCAATTTAATAATTGTAAGTATTACTTAATACTCAATATTGTACTTAATTGTACGAGTTAAGTAAAAATATTATCTATTTATAATATTCTTTAAAGTCGAAAAATATTAAAATAATATAAATTAAATAGTGTGAATTAATTTAATAGAATACTTTTTCAAAAAAGTGATAATTCAATAGACCATTGTTACTAACGTGAGTTGAGTAAAGTGTTTTGGCTTCATTTGATCTGAAATCTTGAATATGATAAGAATCATATATATATGTATGGAGAAGAGTAATTCGAATTAAGTTACTTGTAATATATACTTGGAAATGTGCTTTTTATGGCCAAGTTTGTTTATGATTAGTTTTTGGGATATAGTTGTTTATCATTAGCTCTTGTTTTTTTGTTGGTCTCTTTGTCTACATAATTATGTTGATTTTTTTGTTATTTTTTAAAAGTGGGTAGACCAGTCAATTGTTTAGGATGATGTAAGTAAAAAATGGTATTGGTTGTATGTGTGTTTATAAAGAAAAAGTATACCAATATGCCAAAACATAGTTAAAAAAACAACTCATATTTACCAAATGTTTATTTTGGCTTTCTCTACATTTTTCTTCACTTACATATATCATGCATACTAATAAAAAGGTTGGATATGACAAATATTATTTTTCAAGTGTCTTGGCAAATGAATTTATTTTAGTGGATAATATTTGATTATATGGAATCTGATTTTTTTTTTTAAAGTTGGAGTTAAATTAGATAAAGTATTTATATGATTTATTATAGTAACTCTACTTAATTTAATATGTTCAATTAAATGAAAAAAAATTATATACTCAGTAAATAATTTTTAAAAAATGTCAATGCTATATTTTTAATTTTAAAAAGTCATATATTTAATAATTTTAATAACGATAACATATACCTGCATTTTATATATATATATATATATATATATATATATATATATATATATATATTATATATATATATATATATATATATATATATATATATATATATATATATATATATATATATATATATATATATATTACGTATTAACAAATTGGTACATCATACGAATTTCTAACTAATTCACTATATTTATAATAGAAAGTATGTATTGAGGTAGTTGATCCATTATCCTTTGAACGGGAAAATTACAAAACACTAGTTTAAAAAGATGATAATTGTCACGTTGGTGAATCTTATTAAATCTTGGTGATCTTAATTGCTTTTATTTCCTTCATATTTTATATTATATTGCTAATTATCTAATAATTCATTGATAACTAATTCAATTAGTGTCTTGATAAACCGTCGTTTTGAGACACGTTTCTCAAACCCAACTCATTAAAATTTAATGTCTATTTACATTATCTTTAATATCTACTTAATGTATTTTTAATGCCTACTCACAATATCTTAAATGCCTAATTACATTATTTTTAATGTCTACTTATAACATTTAAAAAAATATATAATGGGCCGGCCCAATTACAGATGGTCTCTCAAATAGACCGTCTCTCACAAGAATTTGTGTAACAACTTTAGCCACAATTTCAACGTAATTTTGAACCTTACTCTTATTTTTCGCACTTTGTTAGTTTCATGGCCATCGATTAGTAAGGGTAAAGTGGTCTACTACCTATGTAAAAATTTTAGGGTCCAAAAATTTATTTTTTATGTACAATTTTGATATTATTTTGAATTAAATGTAGATATGATTTACTTTTTTTTGCTAAAGTATTATAAGTTATTAGTGTTTTTTTATTACCAAAATAGTAAAAATATCAACAATGAAAAACAAAAAAGAGTATTATATTATCTATTACGCTTAAAATTCTTAGGGATCTTTTTTATCTTTCGCTTTGAAGCCCAAAAATAAATTGGACGACCCTGGTTAGTTCCATATAATAACAATAACCATCTCACAGTTAGACAAACCCATACAAGCAGTCCAATTAATGCTTTTGTTGAAAAAAACAACTGATGAAGTAAGTTAAAAACAGTTTTTTGTGCAGTTTTTTTTAAAGTTAATATTGTATCAGCCCATATTAGGCCGTCTTAAGACAATCTTAATAAAAAATTTGTCTAATATTAATAATAGAATAGGAGTTATTTTAATTAATTACAATTTTAATATTTTATCATATTTAATTCATAAAAATTTTATCTTAGAGTTTGAGAATACTTTCATTGAAACTTATTCTTTTAACTTATATATTAATCTAAGTGGAACAATGTAAATAATTTAAATTTTTTTAGGTAGGATTTTCACTTTTAAAAAAATTTTCATCGACACTATTAAAATTTTCACATATTTAAATATTTTCGACTTTTTAATCAAATATAAATTTGCCTATTTTTCTTAATTCATCAAATATTTATAAAAAAAATTTGATGGGAAATAAAGTACATATAAAAACTGAAAACTCATTTTGGGTGTTATTATTCTTCGTCACCCTTTTCATTTTATCGTCACCTCCTCCCCTAATGAAATTACGAATTTGCCATTAAACTTAATAACACTATTATCAACTAAATTATTAAAAAAATTGTTAATAAAAAATAAAAAATTAGTTAACAACTAAATTTTAATTAATATATTATTATTATATTAAAAAATAATTAAACATTCAAATAAATTATTTAAATTCAAAACTAATTATTATAATAACATTATCATAATATAATATTATAATAAAATAAAATAATTTATTACAACATTTATTTAAATAACAATAACTTAAAAAATAAATTAATTAAACAAAAAAATTTCATAATTCGAAATAAAAAAAAAAATACCAGTGTGCGACTGTATCTTGCGACTCGACCTAGGTGCAGTTGCACTTTTTGTGCGACTGGTTTTTTTTTAAAAAAAAAAATTTAATAATTTTTTTATATTATTATTGCTATTATTATTGTTGTTGTTGTTGTTGTTATTATTATTATTATTATTATAGTGATTGTTATTATTAAAATTTTATTTTTGTTTTAATTATTATATTTAATTTATTTTTTTAAATATTATTATTGATATTATTATTATTATTATTATTATTATTATTATTATTATTATTGTTATGTAACTTAAAAAATAAATTAATTAAACAAAAGAAATTTTCTAATTCGAAATTAAAAAAAAAAAGAAAAATAATACTAGTCGCACAAAAAGTGCGACTGTACCTAGGTACAGTCCCACTTTTTGTGCGACTGGTATTATTTTTTATTTTTATTTTTTTTAAAATTTTTTTAATAATTTTATTTATATTATTATTATTATTATTATTATTCTTATTATTATTATTATTATTATTATTATTATTGTTGTTGTTGTTGTTGTAGTTGTTGTTGTTGTTGTTGTTGTTGTTGTTGTTATTATTATTATTATTATTGTGATTGTTATTATTATTATTAAATTTTTATTATTGTTTTAATTATTATATTTAATTTATTTTTTAAAATATTTTTATTATTAATTATTATTATTATTATGATTATTATTATTATTATTATTATTATTATTATTATTATTATTACTATTATTATTATTATTATTATTATTATTATAAATAAGAAATTTTAAATTCAGTGGTAAAGTTGTAAATTTTAAAATTTAGGGGCAAATTTGCAATTTCATTTAGGAGGGGGTGGCGATAAAATAAAAAAGGTGGCAAAGAATAAGAATTGGTACTATTTTTTCACCTCCATGCAAGTGCATGTACGCCACGTACGAAACGTACGAGTAAAAAGTGAAATATAGGTAATACGTTACTGCAGTCAATATTCAATTCAATGCAATTTGAAAAGAATCGAGGGGATATAATCTACTCTAGTATTTTCACGTTGCTTGAGCCTCATTCAATATCAATTATCATTGCTGTCTTTGATTCAATGGATTTCCTTTATTAAAAAAAATTGTAATATTTTATCAGTTTCAAAATAGTTGTAACATTTATTTTTTCATGCAGTTTAATACACTAATTTGATCTTTAATATTTCTAATTATGTATAATAAAAATTTTAAAAATTTGATATTAATAATCTTTGCAATAAGACGAATCAAACAAGATTTCACTTGACCATGTATTAACTTATAGATTAATAATTAATCACAAATTAAGGATAATGGAATGAATAGTATTATAGGAGTATTTTCTAATGTTGCAACTAACATGAAACAGAAGAAGTATATTTAACTTATATGAAGGAAATTTTTTTTTGAAAAGAAAAAAAAAATTTTCATTCCAAACAAACCAAAGAAATACATCAAAACTAAGGGCTCAAAACCGACTATAGATTTGCATCAGTATGGAGGAAATACCTATCTTCTAGGAAGGGTTGTATTAACCCACTCTTCAAGTGCATACAGTAGGGAAATACCTCAAGACAAAACACAAGGTTATTAATTATAGATCTCTAAACCACAGGTTAGTTTGAGATTGTACAGGGTACAAAGTAGAAAATCTAATCTTAATTTCATACTTTACAATATTCATTATGTTAGCAACTGTGCTCATGCGACAAAGCCAAATTGCTTCATTTTTGATCGTCCAAATGTAATAACATAGGCTACAGATGCTTGCAATCATCACCTTCCTTTGGAAGCAACTCGCTTTCCATTTGAAGTTGATCATGTCAGCAAGCGTCTGAGGGGTGGTATAAAGATGTAGCCAGTTTCCAAGCTCTGTGAGGCATTTAGCACTGAATGAACATTTAAAGAACATGTGTTCTACAGTTTCAGCATTGGATAAGTACATAGGACATTGATCATCATTAACAGGCTGTATCTTGAGCAACTTACTCTTTTTCAGTTTGTTCAGCATAAGGAGCCACAAAATAAATTTACTCTTGGGGGTAAAGACCCTTTTCCATACGAATCTACTCCAGGGAACTTCATGCATAGTGTTGAAATAGTCATGATACACTTCTTTGATACTGTATTTGTCTTTCAAAATCCAAGTCTTTAGCTTATCCTGGACTCGACAAATCTTCTTTAGGGACCAGCTTGTTGTGACAGGGGTTGAAAGTTATCCAATTTTTCAATTTAAAGAGACATAGAAAATAGTTTTTTCAATTTTGCTACAAAAATTACAAAATTATTTTATCCAATTCTATTGAATGATTAATATATGGTAATGATATTTATAGCTTTTAAGGCTATATATAAAAATTAACTTTCTTTCTTTATTATCAAAAATTTTAATTTTTCAAGAGAATTTTATCTAAAAATTTTAAAATAATAAATATTTTATATAATTATTTTCATTTAAAAAAATTAATGATAAACTAATAAAATATAGTTATATATATTCTTATGTTTCCACATCAAAAAAAATTAATTACATAAATAAAATACTATTCTTTATCTTCTGTACAGCCCTTAGAGCTGTATATATCATTTTCCTTTATTATATAAGAAATAAGTTGGTGAAAGAAATATGTGAACAAGATAAATGATAGATTGAAGTTTGTTGACAAGATTAGGAAAAGAAACGTAAAATCAGTATTAAAAATATAGGAAAATTAAAAAATCGACTCAAAATTTTTTAAAAAAATGTAACATACTCAAATTCATATTTGATTTTTTTATTTGTCAATGCTAAATTTGAGCCAATTCAAAATTTTATAAATAAAACCATTGTTCAAAAACATATATAGAACAACAAATTTATTTTCTTTATTTTATTTATTTTGCTATGTACGTCTATTTGATTGTCTTTAATTAGAAAAAAAGTATAGAAATATAAAGAATAGAAATTATCTTACCTGTAACAACGATTTTTTGTAAATTTAAATTTTTTTAAGAAAAGTTTGATAGAAATCTCAATTTGGATGAAGAGAATTATTACCTTTTTATCATACAATTAATCGAAATATTTTTATTTTGTTTATTATGCAATAACTAGCTCTTTCAATGTAAAAGATAAGGTGATTGAACTCTCAAATGGCAAAAGGAGGTGGCAAAAGGAGGTGTAGAAGGAAGTATGAAAAACAAAATATACTTAACAACAATAAAAGATTAAAGCTTTGATAATAAAGCTCACTGAAAACATATAAATGGTGTATTGGACACTTACCCCTCAAATGAGATTATATTTAATCAAGTAATTAGTATTGCATCAATGAAATATCAGTTACAATGCTTGATGACACATTATCAAACTTAAAGATTGCACCTTTATGGTGCTAACTCATCTAAAACAAGAGAACACACTAGAACTTTCAAACCCTATTTCCCTATATATATTAACCTTCTCCCCATTATTCTTAATCTGATAAAAGGACTATATATAGCATCCAAAGATTTAGAATAACCTTAGCCCAAAAGACAAAACAAACTCATCTACCAAGCAAAACGGAAAACAAAAAACTCGAATAAGCACCATATCGCTCGAACGAGCACCAACGCATTTTCATTCACTTTTTGTGTAATGGTGTGCCTCTTTCAAGACACCTTCCATGCATCCTATACCTCATTCAAGGCATCCCTTGTGCATTTTCTTACCTTGTTCAAGGCACCTCTTGCATTGTTCAAGGTACTCTTTATGCACTTTCATCTTCTTGTTCTTTGTTGCTCGATCATCATGTCTCATCAAGACCCTCTTTCATTGCTCTCTTGTAGCCCACCAACCCCGTCATTGCTCACAACATGTTATGTCTTGGCTTGAGTTATTCGATGATTAACATCACCTCTATCAAGTATAGATTTGACTCTTACACTAATACAATATGTTTTGCTATAAGTAAATTATTGAAATGGAAGCATGGATTGTTATAATTTGAAATTTACATTGAAAGAATTATTTGTCTTAAATGTTTCTTTGAGATTATCATTTAATATATAAATTGAGTAATTATCATTTAATATATATTTTGGAGAATAGGACATAGCTAGGAAAAATAACTAGTTTCCTAACTACAAGATACTAGAATATTAACAAATAATTAGTTTTTTAAAAACAATATCGTCAAACAAAATTAAAACTAGGAAGATGTAATATCCTTAGGGCTATTATTATATTTTAAATCACCCCGTTGTCAAAATAAAAGGTTGACCAATGTTGAAATTGTTGCGTAAATCTTGAAAGAGTACCAAAGGAAGGCCTATGGTAAAGATATATGCGATTTGATATCGAGAAGGAACACGAAGAACTCAAACTTGACTACGTGCAACTTTTCACGGATTAAGTGAATATCTATTTCAATCTGCTTGTTGCGTTGATGATTAACTGGATTCCGAGATAAATAAATTACACTAATATTGTCATAATAAATTAATATTGCTTTTACAATCGGAAAATTGAGTTTAAGTAACAAAATTCTTAACTAACAAATGCCATCTCAAAGTAAATAGGAGGATGTGATATGACGATCCCTGCCCTTGTGTTTGTTCTAAAAAGGGTGTGAATAGGGAGAAAAGAAGGAAGAATTGACTAACGAATAAATGATGGGAGAGCCGCCTTGGTTGGAGGGATGAGTAGCATAAGACTTAACATAATCAAACAAGCAATGACCAAGTGTTATTTAAGGGGGCAGTATGAGAAACAAGAGGAGTCAGTGTAGGTCCGGCATGATCTTATGAAGAGAAGCGATTTATATATAATTAAATAGTAGTATATTTTATATATATAATGAGAATAAATATTTTTTATTTAAAATTATTTTACTTAAAGATAATCAATTACAAAAGTAGCTAGGTGAGAATTGGGATAATCCCTCTCTATTTTGATTTTGGCCCTTAAATCTCTTCGGGTTCCTCTTTCCACTACCAGTTATGCCAATATAAATCAAAATTCTTACACTATGCTCAATAAATTTTAATATTTCCTCACAAAAATATAAAATTAACTTTATCATTATTGTAATTATATAATTGGTGTTACAATTATCATTTTTCAGTGATAAATCTTGGAATATAATTTAGAAGCGGACAAAATTACTCTGTAAATAAAAACCTAAGGATTAAAAGTTATATAATATCTAGTTCAAAAACATTACTCTTAAGTTATAGTATATTTTTTTTTTTATTATAAAAGTTATATAATATTTTATTTTTGTATAATAATCTAAAAATTTTAAGGGGTCAGACACTTTAGCCTTAACAAACATTTGTAATTTAATTATTATTATTATTATTTACTAAATATGCAATAAATGTTACTAATAATAATTTTCTTATAATTTTTTTTTAACACCAGTCAGTTTTAATGTAATTATATAATGATATCTTAAATCATTACTTTTGATTTTATAATGCTATAAGTTATAATGTTCTGAAAATAACTTCATGTATTATACAAATGTTTATTTTACTAAACAATAACATTTTATATAATGCTAGTCAATAATTTATCATTAGTTTTTCTTTTGAGGGAAATTTATCATTAGTTTAGGACACCAAAATTAAAAATTATCAAATGGAAAAAAGATTAAAAACAATATAAAACTCTTCAACAAACTCAAAAGCCAAACAAACCCTCTCCTAGCCTCCTTTACTTTCTCCCTTCTCTCTTTCTCTTTCTCTTTCTCTTTCTTGTATTTCGCACACACAAACTCCACTCTTCACCCACCTCAAAATACACACATACATACTTCTACACTCACCTCAGTAAACCCAAATTTGACGAAACAAACAGAGCAAAACAGAGTACCTTTAACACACCAATTCTTCCTCAATTCTTCTTTTTTTTGTTAAATTTTCTGAATCTTTCCCTCTTTTTCTTTCTCTCTTAAGGTGGGTTTTCTCAATTTTTCTTGTTAATGGATTGTTGGACGTCATCTCTTAAAGTAGACGATGAATTTCAGAAATTGGTTTTGCGTATGAACCCTCCAAGGTTATTATTTTTATTCTTTTTTTCCCTTTTTAATTGAATTCTTGGTTATTAATCATTGAATTGAAATGGGTTTTATTAATTGTCAAATTTGATTTCTGTTTGAGGTCTTAATTTGATTGTCGGCTGTTTTTAGGGTTACTGTTGATAATACATCAAGTAGAAATACAACTTTGATCAAGGTAATTTTTTTCACCTTTTATATAAATTCAATTTCAATTCTTCAATTTTCTTTTGAATCGAGAGTTGGTTCTTATTTCAATTGCAACGATTATCACTTTTGCCGAATAAGATCATGAGTTCGATTCTCACATATCCCCGGAAAATTCATCTGAATATTGAATTATGAAACTTAATCAACTTAATATTTTTTGTGAAATTTTGTAGGTAGATAGTGCTAATAAGAGGGGTAGTTTGTTGGAGGTAGTTCAAGTTCTAAATGACATGAACCTAATCATCAGAAGAGCTTATATTTCTTCAGATGGAGAGTGGTTTATGGATGGTAAGCATTTAATTATCTCTTTTCTAATTACAATTTATATCTTAATCTTGTTGAAATGATTAATTATGATGTTAACACATAAACTTATGTGATTAATATTATTGGGTACCCACTCTATGATTAAATTTTAAATCAATAATTTTTTTTTTTGTCTTGTCTTGTAGTATTTCATGTCACGGATCAACATGGGAATAAGCTATATGAAGATGATGTTGCAGAAAGAATTCAACAGGTAAAACTATATTGGAAAATGAGCCATTTTGTAAAGGGTCATTTTTTATTTATTTAATTACATTTTTGTGATTAGTCAATAAATTAATGAAATAATTAATCATATTTAAGAGTTTGGCATTGAAATGGCCATCTATCTACAGGAAAAGTCTTTTATGCTACTATCATTTTATTCATAATTGGGACTTAGGAGCATACAATATTGGGTTTGCCTATAAATGTACCTTTCGTCTCTAAAATATGTTCCCATCTAATTAAAATAATATTCCTAAATAAAAAGGTCAAGATTTAAATACTCTCTCCTATTCAACCTAATTGTCCACGTATTTTTTTTACAGTTGTCGAGATAATATTTTAACTTTTAATATATCTAACATGCTTAATTAAAATTTGTAAAAAGTTAATAGTAATAATCTCTGCATTATAACAAATTATACAAGATTCTACTAAACTATATTTTAATTTAATATTAAAAAATAAATAGAACTGTTTGGAAGAATAGAAGAAAGTATATATTAGGGACATAGAAAACATGACTTTTGTTGGCTGAACATCTTTATTTACTTCAATATACTATTTATGGGAAGGAAGGTTAATTAATGGGTTAATGGTCCATATTCTTATTTAAGTTTAGGGTTTAGATTTTTACATGATGTGAATTTTGTGTTCAATAATTGGGATTAGTGGGACCCTTAGTATTCTACTAAATGAGTGGTTAAAAGGTTTTACCAGTATAAATTCTGCAAGTAAAATATTTTGTATAGTGGGTTGCATGTGAGGTTCTGGACTATTTTGGGTGGATGTGATTTGTGTAGGGTTAAACACTGAGGAAACTACTTTGTCAAAGAAGAGTAAAGTTTTCTTTCCTTTTTATTTGGCAGTGGGGGAATAGTTGAATGCACTGGACAAAGTGGGTGTTGTTCTCACATTCTTGGTTTAAATAGCTAATTTTCCACATGATTGTGTTCTTCATCTAGGAATATTTAGCAATAGCTTTCCACTTCATTTGTGGTAAAAACCATATACTTGCACTTTGTCTCATAGCAAAAAAAATAAAAGTAGGTAAAAAGGATAATTTATACGTGGATGAGAATTAAACAGTGCATGGGTTATGATTAAAAATAGAGTTGTAGCAACTGCTATGGGACGGATCAAAATGAAAAATGTAGCAAAATCAGTGGGACAAAGGGAGTATTTAAGCCGGTAGTAGTAGCGTATAGCGCAAAAACAGGGTCATTTAACCATCTTGCAATTGTATCGTAAATGTTTTTTATTTACCACCACCAAAATATAGGCCGCATCGACAGCGCAATCCGTTTTGCGACCGTATGCACTATGTTGTAACCCTATAATTTGTTATATACTCAATCAAAGGAAACCATCATTTTCTAAAAATTTGCCAAGTTGGCCTAAATTTATAAAATATGGGTAGACATTTGTTTCAGAAAACGTTATAATTTCTAATATATTTTTATGATAATTTTGCACATGCATTTTTGTATTGGATTTTTTTTGTATTTATTAGTGATTTGTGTTGTTACTGACTTTTATTGGGTCCACCACCAATGACTTATACACGTCAGAATATTAAGATTCAAGAATTTAAAATAAGTTGTAATCTAAAACAAAACATTCTCGTTTTCTTGCTGTTGTTTATTGAATCTAGCCCTCAAGTTGCTAATTGATTGTGACATTACAGTCACTAGGTCCGAGAGCACGTAGCTTTCGATCAAGGAGATCAGTGGGGATGCAAGCTGTTGTGGAGCACACAACCATAGAGCTTACAGGAAGAGATAGGCCGGGCTTGCTCTCCGAAATCTTTGCGGTCCTCACTGATCATAAATGCAATGTAGTGGCAGCCGAAGTCTGGACACACAGCTCTAGAATGGCATCAGTCGTTTATATCACTGACGAAGCAACAGGGTCACCAATTTATGATCCTGACCGCCTCACCAAAATCGAGAACCTTCTGCTGGCAGTTCTAATGGAGGACCGCGACAAGAGGAGCGCTAATACTCTCGTCTCAGTTGGGGGGACTCATACTGAGAGGAGGTTACATCAAATGATGTATGCTGATCGTGATTATGATATGATGAACGTAGATGGTGCAAGTCCAGGGTCTAGCCAGCCGAGAAAACCTCTTGTAACAGTCGATAATTGTTCAGAAAGAGGGTACACGGTTGTGAATTTGCGATCTGCGGATAAGCCAAAGCTGCTTTTTGATACAGTGTGTACACTGACAGATATGCAGTATGTAGTTTACCATGCCACACTTATAGCTGAAGGTCCAGAAGCTTATCAGGTAAAGCATTTTACTAACACAAATTGTCCTGTATTATGTTGGTTTATTTAGCTTACTTTTGATTGTTTAGAGCTTATTTTGGAGTTAATTTTAAGTCCTGAATTCAACAGGAATATTACATTAGACACACTGACGGATGTCCTATTAGTTCGGAAGCTGAGAGGCAACGGCTAATCCAATGTCTCGAGGCTGCTATTAGCCGAAGAACTTCTGAGGTATGTGTTTTCATCTTATATTGTAAAAATAAACATATTTTATGTCGGATTTACTTAATCTTATCCTTGTAAAAATAAACAGCCAATACTATACTCGATCGAATCAGTCAACAGTCGTTTGCTAAACTTGGCCTTTTCTGCTACGCGTTAAGAAATCTCCGTTTTTGTATGTTTACAGGGTATTAGATTGGAACTGTGTAGTGACGACAGAGTAGGACTTCTCTCGGATGTAACGAGGATATTCAGAGAAAACGGGCTATCAGTCACCCGAGCAGAGGTAACAACTCGGGGGTGTCAAGCGATAAATGTATTCTACGTGATCGATTCATCGGGGAATGCAGTGAAAAGCGAAACAATAGAAGCAGTTCGAAAAGAGATCGGGCTGACAATACTCCAAGTAAAAGAAGACGAGTACTCAAAATCTCCTCCTCAAGATGGCGGAAGATTCTCATTGGGAAATCTGTTTAAATCAAGATCAGAAAAATTCTTGTTTAGTTTGGGGCTCATAAAGTCATATTCTTAAGCAGAATGTAGACTGAGTCTTAATAGTAGTAGGTTGTTTGGGGATAGAATTGAATTAGTTGTAGGTTTTAGTTTGTCCAAAAAAGTAAAGCTGTGTAGAAAAGCTTTTAAGCTGAACTTGTGTTGATGTTAGGGTCAGACATAAAAGCTTTTTACCTGCTGTCCACATCCATCTTGTAAAGTATATATGTAAATTCTGTCAAGCTGTCAGTTTCGGTTCTTTTAAGTAGGTAAGACATTGTAAATATAAATCAATTCAAGTCAACCACATTTTATTCGTTTCATTATTGGTATAAAAATTAGTTTTTGGTCTAATTTTATACGCTACGTTACATATTATGGGGTGTGTTACCTTTTTATGGAAATATTTGGTAAATTTAGTTATTGACTGTTTATTAAAGAAAAAGTGGGTTGATAAGCCAAAAGTTAAATTAAAAGAGTTAATTGCGGTAGATTTTTAATTTTGGCTTAAACGTCTTTTATTAAACACTTTTTTTTGACTGTTTTATCAACTAAAAAGTCAAAAGTCACAAATCAACCAAAAAGTCAATATAAAAGACTAAAAGTCAAAATCTAAAAAATCTGTGATAGTTAAGCTCTTTTCTTCAAACATGTATTTTTCTTTATAATTTCGTTATTACCTAATACCATATATTGAAGTGGTAGCGGATTAGTACATATATTTGTGAAGTAAAATAATGATTAAAGTATGACAAACGTGATTGTCAAATAAATTGTTTAGCTAAGTTAATTATATATTATAACTTATTTCCATTATGATTTCATTGTTTTTTTTAATCTAAGTTATATCGATGTTTTTGGTGTATTAAGTTTTGATTGAATGCATTGGTCAACCAGAAAGAATTAAAGTATATAACTTAATTTATTAAAAAAATTAAGCTAAAGGATAAATGACTTTATTAAAAAAAAAGTGTAAATATCTTGATAGATTAGATGGATTAATTAATATTCATAGAGATTTTCCCTTCATAAATCTTGAATTTGCTTGATTCTAATTTAAAACAAACATAAAAGAAAATTTTAATAAATAAATAAATACTCAAATTGAAAAGTTGACTTTGATATGTTTTTATATTTATATCAAAAATGCAGTCATAGTACAATGTCCTCCACATTATTTGTGGTATATTAGGTAATACCGTAATTGGTATGGCATGATTCACAACTCACAAAGCATGACTCACTTTTGGAGGACTTGTTTTGGGGTTGATTGAGAGTCAACTACTATATAAGTGTTTGATCTAAAACATTTGATCAAACTTTTATGAAATTTTAAAGCCAAGTTTAGTTAATGAATATACATAATTACATCTCAAATAATTTTTTAAAAATAGAATTTAACTTTTAAATTGCCATAATTGTTAAATACTTTTCAACTTACAACCATAAAGTTATAATCTACTTCATATCTCTTATAGTCCAGAACTATTAATCATTCAACTTTATCTTATATATTGCAGTTAATTTGTAAAAAATTATAGTTAAGTGAGATTTTATTTAATTCGTCAAATTGCATAATTTTATAATATTAAATCAATTTTTATAATATTAATTACACACTGCTCAAAATATAATAATCAAAATAAGACATTAAATTGATTGAAAAAGTATAACTGATACAGTAGAATAAATTTATAGATGTAAATATAATATTCATGTATTTGATTGAATATTATTTGTAGATATTATTATGTTAATATTATTAAATATTATATTTACATATTTATATTCACTCTATCAATAACAAGTACTCTTTTCAATTTACTATTAATGTTTTATTTGCTTTTTAGATACTATTTATTTCTTATTTTTAATTTGTATTTTATTATTAATTTATTTCGTCTAATGCAAGGATTATTCAGATCAACTTTCAATAATTTTTAATTATATACAATTAGAGATATTAAAAATTAAATAAATACATTAGATAGAAGGTATAAAGCAATAACACGTTACTAATGAATTGAATATCATGTTAGACTCTGATTGGAACTTGGAGCCCTCGTGGTCCCAAGAAAAAGATTGTAGAATGTAATGAATGATGAGCAAAGCAAGAGTCAGCAATCCGTAATTAATAATCAGCATTTTAACTTGGAATTTGACTGAGAATTGAGTTTTATCTCAATTAAAATTATTATCATTTTTTAAGCAAAAGTTATAAGTTTAATTTTTATTTAGTATTTTGTTATTTTTAGTCTACCTTATAATTCAAAACTACAAATAAGATCATTATAAAAAAATTTTAAATTCATAAATTTTCCATTCAAATAATCGAAAATTCTTGCAAACATTTAATCTTTATTATACTTTTACATTTAAGTATCTTTAAAATAAATTTAAATAATGAATAGAGTTGATAAGTAGTATAGACATTATAGTAATATAGCAAGCATTTTAAATTTTAAAAGAATTAATTTACTATACCCTCCATTGTTTTATAATTTTATATGCCTTTATTTTTTATTTTTTCTTTTTTTTACATTACTCGCTTTATCCTATTGAATTCGGTCATTTTTTATTAGTTTATCTCATTAGGTTTACTCTATTGTTGGTGTTAATCATGATTTATATCTTTTTTTTTCTAATCCTCGTCCACACATTTTAGTTACTTTTCTTATCATGTACTCATTTCTTTCACTGCTATACAAAAGTTATTTTTGTCTACTCGTACTTAGTTTTCCCTCCAAATGTATATGAGCAAATTTGAGGGAGAACATATGGAGTCGATAGTTCTAAAATGTTTTGTTTAAGTACTTTGGAAATATAAAAAAATTAGTTGAACTAAAAATTTAAGCTGATAGTTGAGATACTTTATATTTTTCTATTATTAGATAAACCATTGTTCAAACCTTAGTATGCTTCAAAATATCGTACATGCTAGGAGTGAATGAATAAGGTTACAATCGGGTAAAAACAAATTACGCATGGAACACAGAGAAGGAAATATATAAATTAAAAAAAATTAAAATATACAGTTGGAATATAAAATTATACTCCCTCTTATTCATATATAATATCTCATTTGCTTTTTGAATATTATTTATCTCTTACTTTTAATTTGTATTTTATTATTAATCTATAAGTTAAAATATAGTCAAGTGAGATTTTGTTTGATTCGACTCAATGTAAGGATTATTCATATCAACTTTCCATAATTTTTAATTATGTACAATTAAAAATATTAAGAATTGAATAAGTATATTGGATAGAAAGTATAAAGTAAATGAGACATTTATAGTGAATTAGAGAAAGTATTTAAAAAAACACTTATTTAGGTCGATTTATGTTAGTCGTCTCGACATGATTACTTAAGCTAGCCGCCCTCTAACGGGGAATGGGGTACGGACAATGCATATAAGAACATTATGATGCCTTCGTGATGGCATAAATATACGTCAGTGAGAAATCATGCTGCACTTTGTTAATTATTTTAACAATGCCATCAATTTTGAATGGAATAGGTCTAATACTTCTATAAATTTAGAGAGTGACCTCAAGCTATAATCTTTGGCGCATGTTAAATTTATTCTGGTTGAAGACATATCTCAAATTTTAAAGATTACTGTAAATCTTATACAATAGCCCATACAAATAATTCTCCACAACTTCAGAACAAAAATTACTACAACAAGTTTAATGTCGTGCACAGGATAATTCACCTCATGTGGCCTCAACTGTTTTGATGGATAAACTATGACATTTACATCTTGCATAAGTACACATCCCAAACCTTTAAATGAAGTATGAAAATAGATCTTGAATCGTTTGCTACAATCATGCACTATTAATACATGAGCAGTAGTGAGTCTCCTCTTTAATTCCTCAAAAGCAATCGTGTACCTCTCATTATATTAAAATCGAATTCTTTTTTTCAACAACTTAAACATGGGACGAGTAACTTTAGAGAAATTCTCAACATATTTCCTATAGTAACCAGCAAAACCCAAAAAGCTCCGAACTTAGTTACATTTCTCGGAATCGACAATTGGTATCATCTTAATCTTCTCCAGATCCATAGAAATTCCATTCTTAGACACAATATGACCCAGAAAAAACTATTTCCTCAAACCAAACTCCTACTTAATAAATTTCCTAAACATTTTTTTTCTCAAAGTTTTAGCATAATCCTAAAATGTTCCTCATGTTCCTCTATGTTTCTCGAATATACCAAAATTTCATAAAGACTATAAACTTATCTAAATAAGGACGAATGTATCTCTGCATCAAATCCATAAACGTTGTTGGCGTATTTGTTATCCCAAATGACATCACCGAAACTCATAAAGTCCATAACTGGTCTAGAACGCAGTCTTAGGAATATCCTCCTCGACTATCCTTAATTGATGATACCTAGACCTCAAATAAATCATAGAAAACTTTTGAGTTCTTAACTTCTAACTAGTCGAAAATATCATTTATCCTAAACAAAGGGTAACTATACTTGATAGTAATCTTGTTAATCTCTCTATAGTCAATGCACAACCTCATTGTACCATCATTTTTATTAACAAATAAAACAGGGGCTCTCCAAGGCGACAAATTATGGCGAATAAAACTCTTTTTTTTTTCCTACTAACTCATCCACTACTTCTTTAATTTAGTTAACTCGACTAGGATAAAATGGTACAGAGTCTTGGACATAGAGATAACATCACAAATCAGATCAATACGAAAATCAACAACTTTCCTCGGGGGTAAACCAGGTAAATCCTTAAGATAAACATTAGGGTATTCACAAACAATCGGGATTTCATCGAGACTCAATTTGTTTTTCTCCTTACTACTGAAAATAAAACATATACATGTATCCCTCATCTCTATGCTTCATCATCTCAATGGCTTGAACGACATAAATGGTTTGAACAAGGGACACATATTTGTTCATAATCAAGCACTCTCCTCCTTGAGTTTTAACCCAAACAATCTTGTCCTTTTAAAATAATCTCCACATGATGACGTCTCTACAAATCCATACCCAAAATAATATCATAAGTACCCAATTCAAACACTATCAAGTCGACAGTAGATGATGATCTAAAATCTTAAGAGGAAAGTAGGAAAGATACTGTTACATAGGAATGGTGAACCGTTAGGTGAACAAATTTGGGGATTGAATTTCTGAGGTTTGAAAGGCAGAGGATTTGTGAAGAAAAGAGGTAGAAATAAAAGATCGGTCGACTTTAGAATCAAAAAGAATATGAATGGAAAATTTTCTACGAAAAAATTATCAGAAATAACTTTATCTTCAAAATCTTCATTCACGTTAACTGTTATTCCAACTCTCAAATCCTAGAATCCTGAGTGAGGGAATATTATAATCTTTCGTCATCTCAAATGAAATTAAAATATATGATCAATATTACATTAACATAATTATAACATGTAATCTACACATGGTCACACAGCACAAAAGAAAAAAATTGACAAAAAGTTATTTGGAAAAAAACCTTTTTTTTTTGAAAATGTCGGCTATCGAGAACATTCTTTTACATGTAACCGAAGTTCTGGGATTTGAGTAACTTTAGCTCTGATACCACATTTAACAGGAGCGGCAATCTCGATACATAATTAACATATAATAATAATGTTTAATACAAAAATATGTGGAAGTCTCAAAATGTTGAACTGTTAAAAACTTTAAATCATAAAAACTGAAATTGTTTAAAACAAAAGTAAAATATTAAATTTGATAAGAAATAATGTTTGCTCAAAATGAAAAAGATACATCATCATCAAGTCATCAATAAAGATACAAAAAACAACTAAGTTCTCGATAAATAGTAATTGCTGCGGTCTGGATCTGAACCTGAATTAAATCCTGCAAAATACTGCCATCCATGATACGAATGACAGCCGATTGAATCGGTCAGCGCTTAACGTCGAGCAAAACTTCCTATCCAGCTCAAAATACGGAAATTATACACTACATTTACAAAATAATAATTTAAGTACAAACTTATAATTAATTGACACCACCGTAAACTTTTACCATATATCTTTTTTTGTTACATACTTTTAAGTCATTAAGATACCATTCTCGATCCTGACAGAAGTACGTTACTGCCACTTATACAATTCGGTAATCTTAACACTTAAGT